>NC_072411.2:89393181-89696212 GCF_028858775.2 Pan troglodytes
GATTACACAGACCGATCTGGAAAAAATAGCAAAGTATTCAGAATAGATGAATTGATAAAAATGTAAACTTAGCAACCAATGAGATTTGCACAGCTTTACTGAATTTTTCTAATTGGTGCAGCCATATATAAGGTAAAAATAGTACCACCTTTTACTAGAGTTCCTCTTGTATAAAACAAAAGAGAGTTCACTGTGTGGAGTTCACATAGAAGTAGATTTCAAGAAAAAGTGTCACTAATGATAACTGATGTCACTCTTAGATTGAATCCACCTCCACTCTAAGAAGATTGTGCATATATGACTGCCTGCCCATGTTCAAGCGCTACTTCCTTTATAATGCATTTACTCAAAGGCTTATTATGGATAAAGTTTTAAAATAGTAGTATGGGATCCACTTGAACCTGAATACTTAATGTCAAGTGTGAACTCATATGAAGGAAGACCTGAGGAATTATTTCACTACAGAGGCAAAAAATTTCATGATGTGTGTGTGTGTGTGTGTGTTTTTAAATATGCTATTAATATGGTCAACCAATATAATCCACCATATATAATTCAAGCCAAAGGCTTCTATTTTGGAAACTTTAAGGAGATCTTTACCTAATTTTATCACTAAATCTCTTTATCTTAAATAGACTGTGTGCCCAGGATATTGGAATTAGGGTGGGATGCCACGGTTTTCTATATTTAAAAATTCAGTTTAGAGTATATTGCCTCTGAAATTACCTTTCTTCCAGCCACAGGTCTGTGATTCTATATATAGCTCTAGTAATTAAAGAGCCTGGAGGCATATTTGATCCAAATCAATATTATAAATTGTCAATATATTCCTTCTACAAGACTTCTATGAAGGGATTCATGGGCAAGATGGCTCTTGGAATGATTGCTGAGTGTGTGTAAGACATTCATATGCCAACAAATATGTGAAATCCAGCTGGAATCCATCAAAATAGAAACAACTGGAACCAGCTAGTATTTTCATATTAAAGAGTGGTTTACTTTGGCTTGACTTTGTAGTGTATAGGAGTAGTGACGCAGACAGTAATCAGGGCTTATCTACAGGTTATTGATTATATTCTATAGAAAAAAAGAATCTTTGAAACTTTTGAACAAAGGAGTGGCATGATTCCTGCTATTACTTAGAGAAATTCAACACTAAGAGAAAGACAATCGTATTTTTGATAAAATGCCACAGCAGTGACATAATTACTTTCTGTTCATTGAGCATGAAGAGAGTTAATGAATATCAGAAAAAGTCTAGTAAATAATGTTCTTTTCAAATCAGTTATATTATGTGTGGTTTATTTCTGTCATTCATCAGTGTTCCATTATGAAAGTTATAGACATATAACATTTGTTCATATGGTCTTATTTTAAAATGCCTGCTTTGAGCTTACCCCATGTCTATTGAGTGCCAAGTATTGTTTAGAGAGGAACTGCTTATCCATGCAAATATACATGTTTTTAGTAATACAATATAAGTAACTCAGCTACCATCAAGGGAAAAAAAGTAAAGCATTTTTCTTAACTGGGTGATTTTGTCATTTTCTGCTGAGCACACATATATCTAAGTCCATTGGCTAAGTCCATATCTATAAACAACAAAATTTGATAGTTTTAAAACTATGATGAAAAGATTGAGAAGGTTTGCTTAAACAGCAAGTAAGATATATTTGTAAGAAGTAAGTTGAAATAAAGGAAAGCAAACATGAAAGAAGACTTTCAAAAATAGAACTATTCTGCCATTAAAAAAATGCACTTCTCTCATTCACCACATTACGGATGCAACTGGAGGACACTACATTAAATGAAATAAGCCATGAACAGAAAGAAAGACTGCATGCTCTCACTCACTTGTGGAAGCTTTAAGTAAGTTGATTGCATAGAAGAAAAAAAGTAGAACTAGAGGCTGGAAAGGGTAAGGGGAGAGTCAAGATAGGGAGAGATTTGTTAAAGGATACAAAATTACAGCTAGATAAGAGGAATAAATTCTAGTGTTCTATATCACTGTAGGATGACTATAGTTAATAATAAGTAGTTTTAAATAGCTAGAAGGATTATGTGGGCATATTGCATGATAGTAAAAATTAGAACAAAATTAAAGATAGCTAGAAGAAGAATATTGAATTTTCCCAACACAAAGAAATTATAAATATTTGGGAAGATGGATATGCTAATTATGCTGATCTAATCACTATATATTGTAGATTTCTAAACATCACTATATACCCCATAAATATGCACAGTTATTTCATGTCAATTAAAAAGTGAAATAAAATAAATAACATGTGATAGAAGAGCTGAAAGATAGGAGCTAGGAACATAATAAATACATTTATATTTTAACTGTTTATATTAATAATATTCACATGTGAAAAGATTGGAAGGGAGTAAAATAAAATGCTAACTGTAGTTAGTTGATAAAAAATTTAATCCTCTTGTATACAGTTAAAGGTTAATCCTCTTTGTATAAAGTTCAATGTCCTCTATGATGGTCTATATTTCTGTTCCTCTCAGAATTCCATTTTTTTTTACCCTGCTCCCACCTCAATTTGTCTTGAAAGGTAAGTACTTAAAAATGAGCTGCTGGTATATATTATCTTCCAAAAATGTCATTATTGTGAGTATAACCACACACACACACACACACACACACACACACGACATCTTATTCTCTTATTATGGGATAAAAGGATATACCATATTTCCCTTTTTAAGACCCAAACAATATCATTATGGGCAAAGTTTTGAAATAATGGAATGAAATTCCCTTGAAATTTACTGAATGTTTAATACCAAGACAAAACAAGTTCTTAAGAAGATGCATTAAATAATTTCATTACAAAGACATTAATTTAGAGTGTTTTATACAATTATTGAAATAATGTGGTCAAACTAGATAGTCCACCCTATACAACTCAAACCAAAGACTGCTGCTTTGGAAATTCTGATATCCAGTTTAGCTGCCCAAATTTTAGTAAACTGGACCATCGCCACATCATTTCATTTTGTGTTGTGTAAATATGTCCTACTGCCTAAAATACTATTTAGTTTCTTCCATTTCTACCTCCAGGCACTGTGCAACTTAAACAAATGCAGACAGATGCTAAGTAACATATGGTTTCTATCAATGTCTAGTGTAAAAATGGCACCGATTTTTCTGATGATGCATATTGTTTCCTTCTAAACATATTCATTAACACATGTAAGTAGATTGGTACAAATAAAATCAACTTGTAAGTGAAAACCAAAAACATGTAATTGGTAAACACATGGTTTGTTCAAATGAAGCCCTAAAATATTTGTATATTTTTTCAAATATTAACCTGTAACCAATTTTACCTACTTTAAATTCTTAAATATTCTTATTTTATTCAAAATAGTGAAAGCAATTATCTTAGAGTCTTAGAGAATGTTTACAAAAATCCTTCGATTTCTTTAAATTTTATAATATCCCTTTCTATCCCCGCATAACCACAGAACAGAAAATGGGGTTTGTGGGTCCAGATTGTTTGTATTTCATATTTTTTACATATAATTATTTTAAAATGCCATTTCAACATTTAAAATGCCATTTCAACATGCAATTTTGGCAAGCAGAGTTACAGAGGCAGTTGATGTTATTGTGTCAACAAAATCATTATGCTTTATATGTAATGAAACCGTGTCTTTCAATTCACTTTTGGAACAATTTTAGAAGTAAGTAGCGTCAAGTCACTATGTGTAGTTCAGACAGTGAATCTGAACTCTGCCATCTATTGATGGTATAACTTTGGGTAAATTATTTAAGATCTTGAATCTTTAATTTCCTAATCTGTAATTTAGGGCTAACAATTGTACTTCATAGGATTGGCTTAAAAGTTAGAGGAGATAAATCACTTAAAATGTTAGCATAACATCTAACCCATGATAAACACTCCATGTTAAGTTAGCTGTTGTTTTTTAACATAATTATCATATGGTTGATTTTAATCAAACGCTCTAATGGTTTTTAGGTACAAATAATAAAATAGCATCCAGGTTTACCTCAGTAATGTCAAACTTCCTCTATATTAAAATAAGTATGTTTTAAGTAACTCAATCAAACAGAAAAATAGTCATTTTTTTCTTACCAAACAAGAATTGTCATTAGACATAATTTCCATATGATGAAGGGCAACACATAAAGCAACCTAAATTATCTTCCCAAGAAATTTCATTCTTTCTATAGTTGTTGCCAAATTGCCAGGTTCACTATCATGCAGATCCCAAATATTATAGTACTTCATCTTCAAAGTTCTGCCACTAGTATGGACAATAACCTTGCCTCTGTTTTCCATTTGCTTTTGACATGAGCTAAAAACTTCCAAACTACTTTTCTCAATACTAATTATGAGCAAAATGAATCATGAAAGGAGAAAGTACAAGCAATATAAGAATAGCACAGTCTACAAAGTATTGCTTTCTTATTCTAGCTTATGTAATTTAATTTCCAAATTCTCAGATCTTTTCCCCCAAAAAACACTAGCAACATATCCAAAAGGAAAGCCCTGTCAATCTGAACACCGCCACAAACCATAGGCAGAAAACAACAAGTATATTAAAAGAATCAGTAGTGTGACTGTCTTTTGTCTATTCAATGGAACTCTCAAGTTGATGGAATCACATGTTTACATATGAGAAGTAGATATAACCTCTTTCAATAGCTCTCTTTTGGAGGCTGCTGGTGATCCAAATTAGATTAGGCCAGATTAGAAAGAGGGTGAGTATTTCAACCAAGGTGCTCAATGAAGGTCCTAGAGGAGAAATGATTGCTCTTCCTCCATTATGCTCCCTCTTCCCATGCCCTTGGGCTGCTTATTTAATGAAATATAGGAGTATCAGACTGCATAAGGAACAGCCATGTCCATTTTGTATGGACAACTGATTTTCTACCACTTGTGAACTGCTTTGGTAAGACTGCTTTTCCTGGTCTTCTAGTGAGCAGGAAACCAACAGAAGAAAGTCTTTCTGAATACCTGTGATTCTTGGGCTCCCAAACCAACCAACCAAACAAAAACCTTTTTAGAGGCAAAATTTATAATAATAGCAGCCACGATTTTTGAAACCCTTAGACTATCCCCAGCATAGAGATAAGCACTTTAAAGTCGCTATCATATTTAACAACTCCTTGAAGTATTATTGTCTTTTAATAAAATGGAGGTAAGTTTCTCAAGGTTACATTCTTATAAAAAGTGATCTATTGAGTTTGAATTTTGAAGTTCTCAAGGAAGCAATAAGGCTTCTGACTACTTTATTATCCATCTAGTCCCTTACTATTGGATAGTAATATTTTGGCCACTGTTACTAGAACTGGGGAAACAGTTGTGAATAATACAAAGCAAAACCCTGACCTCATGTGACTCACACTATAGCAGAGGGTAAATAGGCACATAAACAATGTAATCCCAGATAGTGGTATGTGCTTTTTAGAAATTAAAACAGGACTAAGGGATACATAAAGAATGTGGCCAGGGTGAGAAGAATACTTAACATACAGTTGAAACAAGAGAGTATAGAGGAGAGAAGTATTCCAAACGGGGAAGACATCCCTGTTTGTCAAAGCCCTGAGCTTAAAGTTTCTGAGGGGCAAGAACAGGCCATGTGACAGAGTACAAGGTAAACGTCCACCATGGCTTTTTTTCCATTCTACAGAATGAGTAAATTAAATTCAAAGAACATCACTTACTGAATGGCTTTTTGATTCTGAAGTTCATACTCTTTTGTGTTACATAGCTTTTTTAACAATTAATGAAAAATTGTTTACTTTATTCTGTTTTTAAATTATTCCCATCTCTTTCATGTAAGACCTTCTTGGTTTTTGACATCTTAATGTTTCATCAGCAAATATTAGCAGCATAATATCTAGTCATTCTGTTTTTTCTTTTTCCTAAATACTAAAAATATGCTACAGTTTTGAGAGTGTGCTTTGACTTTCTCATATATGTCTGTGGGTATGATCGAGAAAAATAAACTGTCTATAATAATGGAAAACCTGATTGTAAAATATATTATGACTTTTGGGAGAAAAAATGTTATTTATTTCTATTTTCTATTTCAAATAACGAAGTTTTAATCTATTCAAATAATGATATAATTTTCAAAATTTATTGTCATTCTATTGCCAGGAAAACTTAGGTATGCTTAAATTAAATAGCACATTTAATTAGCTCAAACAGAAAAGATGAAATTCATGATTCAGAATTTGCATATTTATCAAATATATCCGTAGGAATAAAGATATGCGATATTTAATGTGGATTTATAGCTTTATATTTTTTATATCTTAAGTCCAAATTATCTAATTCAGTTACTGTATTTATATTTCCATACCTGGGACTCTTCTCCATAAGCCAGTAATAGCAGTGACCTTATAGCAGACAGGTTAATGTTAAAGCATGTCTATTACTTCTTGCACTACTCTGTCTGCATTCAAACCGTATACTTTATGTAGAAATGCAATTATTTTATTATACAACTAAAATGGACATATTAGAAACATTTTGGCACCATCTCACTTTATGGCATAAGAATGTTGTCACCTCTCACAACATTCAGTTGGAGAGGGATGGATTTTTATGTACACTAACTGATTAAAATTCATTAATTTGGAGATAGACCCAATAGAACATTTAAGAAAACCTATAGTTCTCACGCCTGTAATCCCAGCATTTTGGGAGGCCAAGGCGGGCAGATCACGAATTCAGGAGATCAAGATCATCCTGGCTAACACGGTGAAACCCCGTCTCTACTAAAAATACAAAAAAGTAGCCGGGCATGGTGGCGGGCTCCTGCATAGTCCCAGCTACTCAGGAGGCTGAGGCAGGAGAATGGTGTGAACCTGGGCGGGAGCTTGCAGTGAGCCAAGATCGTGCCACTGCACTCCAGCCTGGGTGACAGAGCGAGACTCCGTCTAAAAAGAAAAAAAAAAAGTTAAATAAATAATATCTAATGTAAAGCCTGGGATACAGACCGCAGAATAGGCTATATCTCAGGACCATAGTGTATAACAAATTTACAATGAACAAATGGACGTACCGTGAGTTAAGAGAGCAAGGGTGATGCTGGGTAGGCAGTGACAGGTATGCTGTTCAGGGAATACTAGATGACTACTTTTGAACTCAGTCCTTGTCAAACCTCTGACAGTGCAGTATTGCCAGGTTTTAAATAAATGAAAAGTGAAAGTTCCAATTTGTCAAAACAGGTACAACATCAGAGTAATTAGTAGAGCAAACTCTATAGGTTTCAACGTAGGATTTCATTAATAGTTAGCTGTGTTTAAATATGGTTTAAAGATTAATCATGTGGGAGGCTGAGGCAGGAGAATCGCTTGAACCCGGGAAGCGGAGGTTGCAGTGAGCCAAGATCCCGCCACTGCACTCCAGCCTGGGCGACAGAGCAAGACTCCATTTTTTTTTTTTTTAAAGAAAAGATTAATCGTGCACAATTTTCAGAGAAAAGTTACAGCTTAAAGAAAAACTATACTTGTTCT
This sequence comes from Pan troglodytes, assembly GCF_028858775.2. Classification (NCBI taxonomy): domain Eukaryota; kingdom Metazoa; phylum Chordata; class Mammalia; order Primates; family Hominidae; genus Pan; species Pan troglodytes. Next base: position 89,400,692 of record NC_072411.2, read on the forward strand.
AATTGAAGAAAAATATGAAGAAACTGGAAATGAGATAACAGTTCACAATATTGGTTAAATATATTCAGATGTGATCTAAGAAAAAATGAGAATTTTGGTCATTTGTACTGAGAAGCAGAAATACAAGCACTAACAGGTTATTTTAATAAGTTAAATTGAGAATGCTTTGGTCTACCAATTGGATAGAGGTTATTTTTTTCTGAATTTTATTTGGGACCTATAGCAAGTACCTACAAAAGATATCATTGTCTACATAGTTCCAAATATGCAACTTGGCTTTTAAATTGTTTGGGGTCAGTATCTGAATGTTAGCAAAGACGTTCTTTAAAAAAACAAACAAACAACATTTTCTTTTTTTTTTTTTTCCTATAAAAGTTGAGTAGATGTCATATGCTCTCTTTTCTGTGGAAAAAGATGAAGCCTTTTGTCTAGGTTGTGAGATTTGCTCTGCTCTCTGATTTTAAACGGTAATTAAAATATAATTTGTAACTAATTCCAGTAGAGTTTCTTTATTTATTTTTATCTAAAGGGTTCCACTTTGTTTTTCCAAGAATCATTACGAGTAAGAGTCATTGCCTCTCAGGGCTTGGCAAGCCCTAAAGTTACGTCTCTTTCTCTTTTCCCCTCCCTCTCTGTTCCCTTTCTTTTTATCTCCTGCTCTGACTTGTTCCTTTAATTGGCTCTAATATAAAACTGAAGTATATCTGGTGAATACTGTTTTGTGTTCTCTGTTTCTAATTTAAAGAATGGATGAGTGGTAGACTTTTCTCTCTCTAAATAAAAAATAACAAACAGTACCCTAAATCAACTTTTTGTATGGTTCTTGGTTTTTATTAGGGTGGGTCAGTGACCCTCAATTACCAAAGAAGAGGAAAAAAGTTTCCCATACCGAGTAAGCAAGAATAACTACAGTATAAGGAACTGGGTTAAGAAACAGAAAGGATCTGCTAATAGTATTTTTATACACAGTGAATGATTTTATGTGAAACATCAGCTCCTCTAGGAATTGTTTTCAGGTTAGTTGGATGAAAGCTAATAATTTCTATTGCCCCTGACTCCACAAGAACATGATTCATGAACCATTCAAATTCAATATTTTCTGAGGTGGCCCTACTCTTCTTTGGATCTAGCTGCAGTCTTTCATCTTGTTTTACACAGATGCTTCTACTGATTTGAATTTTAGAGTCTTAGTCTAATGCCTTTCTTTGTTGATGGAGACAAATAAGGCCAGACAATCTTAAGGGACATGTTGAAGGTCACAAATAAGGCATGGGCAAGTCTGTCCTATATGTAAGCTTCAAAGCCAGTTCATGTCTTCATTCCTTAAAAATTTATTGAGTGCCTACTATGTGCAAGATCCTATGCTAAGCCCCGAGATGTGTAAAGAAACAAAGCAGAGGAGACTCCTGCTCTCACAAAGCTAGCTTTATAAAATTATTTTCGTTAATTCTAGTGGCATATCTGGTAGATCATTCTATGGAATAAATGTTAGAAGTATCTAAATTCAAAGACTAAAAATTCCTTAATATTGATTCAAAAATTGAGTAAGCTACACGGTATCTTCTGGTCATAAAAAAATCTTATTACTTTTGACTGATTTACTTAACCATAGTTTTTTCTAACATAATTATTAATTTTGTTTATAAAAATGTTCATTCAATGTTTACTTATTTTTCTACATGAATATTTTCTTTATAAACATGGTCCATTTAAAACCAGAACTTGTATTATTTAATTTTGTTTTTAAAGATCTTAATGGTATAACATACCTACCAGGGCTAAATATTTATATTCAAACCTCGTAATGGACTAATAAGAAGTGAGAACAATGCCAATCATAGATAACATTTTTTGAATCAGATGCTCTGCTTAACACTGCATCTCACTGATAACACTGCCATAATCTCAGCCTTTATAGCAAATCTATGATGTAGATACTAATATGATCTGCATTTTTAATATGTATAACTGAGGATTAGAAAAATGAAAGAACATGTTCCATGCTACACAGCAAGTAAGTGACAAAGCGGAATTTGAGACCAATACTGCCTGTCTGAAGAACACTCTCAGGCTGGGCACAGTGGCTCATGCTTGTAATCCCGACAGTTTGGGAGGCTGAGGCAGGAGGATCACTTGAGGTCAGGAGTTTGAGACCAGCCTGGGCAACATAATCAAACCCTATCTCTAAAGAAAAAAATATTTAAAAAATTATCTGGGTGTGGTGGTGTGTGCTTGTAGTCCTTGCTACTTGGGAGGCTGGGTGGGGGAGGATTGCTTGAGCCCAGGCGTTTGAAGCTGTAGTGAGCTATGATCTTGCCACTGCACTCCAGCCTGGGTGACACAGTGAGAGCCTATCTCTAAAACAAGAAAGAAAGAAAGAACACACTCTCCTGTAATGACATCTAGACATACAGAAAGTATTTAAAATGCTATACATGAGTTTTACTTGAAGACGGTTTCTCATGTTTTACCTAAGGCCTGAGAATGATAATAATAAAGGAAAATTTGCAGTTTTGCTTCTCTCTTTTCAAATTCTTCATTTTTAAAGATTTGTAGAGTCAATTAAAATAATGAAGTGAGCTAGAACACAGATCAGGAGAAATCTTGAAAATGTTACTTAATTAGAAAATAAGTAAAATTAGGTGTGAGACTAGACAATCTCTTCACTGCTTATGGCTTATAATTTCTATCTGTTGAAGTTTTACCCATCATTGAAGTGTTTGCTTCAATTAGAGTATCACCTCAGGAATCTTCAGATTCTATGAGTTAGAATGGTTCTTTCCTTTCTCAGTGTTCCCCAGGTCTTTGTAGCTCCAGAATAGCACTCATTTTTTTGTTTTGTTTTGTTTATTTTACTTTGTATTACTATTATATGAGTATTTCAGATGACTACATAAATGTATTCTGAGTGCCTATATGATTGATATAGTCTAATGAAAAAATCAGTAACTCTTACTACTCATTGACGGGCTCCTAAATGCCAGGTACTATATGAGTCTACTTTGCGTAGTATTTTAAATAACATCATGACCCACTGTAAACACACACACACGCACACACACACACACACACACATCCCTGGGGCTTATTTAAAGCAAAATCAGGCTAAGTCCATACTATTAGCAAGTAGTGATGACAAGTTTGGAATACATCCCATGTCTTAATCATTGTATTATTCTATCCATTAAAATTGAGTTATGCCTGAATTCAAGTGCATATCTCTTATACTAACTTGCCACTGAAAAATTCTTTTTTTTCCTTTCAGTTCACTATATAGAATAAAACAGGTAGTTGTACTTTCAGTGAAAACTTCAAGTAGAAGTAAGGTAATTATTTGAAAAACATATTTTTTCTTTTATGTAGAGGTCAAATTTCTTATATTGGCAAGACATTCATTTGCTTTAACAAAGTGTTGCCAATGTAGCATGTTATACATCTTGTTTAAAAGCATGGGCATTTTAGCAAATAACAAATGCATGTATTTATTGCACATAGTAATCTTTATTTTAAAAAATATTATTTTTCTAAAAAATTGGCCTATTTATATGTAAAACACGAGGACAGTATTTGGGAGAACCAAATTTCTGGCCTCTCTTTTGGAATGAGGAATGTGCCTACAGGTTGCATCTTTAAAGTTAATAATTTTGTAAATATATACACAATATCATTTTTAAAAAGCACTTCTCCATAAATGAAATAAACATTCTCTGGTTTTAAATTTTAACCCTTAAATTAAAATTTAAAATTACTTGTGAATATCAGTTGAACAGTATTTGTTCTTGACTAAAACATACATAAATACAGATATAAAAATATTGAACATGATTTTATTCCAATTCTTTATCAATAAGAAATACAGTTTATGTGTGTAGACTGCTTTAAGCTTGCCAAATACTTTAACAGATACCAACTTCCCTGATATGGAGATTATATATTTTGATTAAAAAGATAACTCTTTCATTCTAATCCTCTTTATTCAAGTACTGTTTCATTCATAGATTCTTGGGCATGGAAAGAGCATTAAAGATCCTCAGGTCTAGCTATGAACCCAGTATAGGAAAGCCATCTACTTCAACTTTCCTGAGTGACAGGAAGGCAAATGCAAGGTTCATTAAATTTTGTTTAGTTATATTCGTTTTTTTAAATTTTTTTTAATTGAGCTATTTTTTTCTCTGTTTATTATACCAACTGTATTCTCAATTATAGTAATTTGGATTCTTGAAATCATACATTGTGCCTTATATATTTTGTCTTTTTCTGGCTTAACACTCTTGGTGTGGTACCTTGACGCCCAGATCAGTTGATATTTTCTTCAATTTCTTCACTTGATAAGCTAATTTTTATGATATCTTGCTTTGCTCTCATATAGTGAACTAGGAGAATAAGTGGCCTGATTTGAGATTTAAAATTGAATACTCTACATTTGTTGGTATCATTTGGCTTGCAGCATTGTTTTCACTTGGCAGCCCTACTCTTATCTAATTAGTTCACAGCAAGCATTTTCCATTAAATCTTAGACTCTTTCACATGAAGGAACATAAATAATTTTGCATTTGACTTTAGGAAATTGGTGCAGGACTTTACTTATCTTTACTAAATTCTAACTTGTTTGGGACTGTATGACTTAGAATTCTAGAAACCATTGTCCTCCCTGTAGCCACTGGTTTTGACAGGCAAATGTAATTGTTATACTTTGCAACTTTATCTTCTTCAAAAATTTAATGTGCTCGGATATTTCAACTTATGACATGCAAAATAAAAAGAGACCATTTAATCTGAAGACTTTCAGCTGTATTAGTTTTTAATTTGCAGAGATAGTGGTCTTCCAAATGTTAATTAAAATTTTACCCTATGTCTACTATCGTTAATTGCAATTCTGGAAATATTACAGTAAGTAATTCGGGAAGATTTCACTGAGGAAGTGATGCTAAAATTTAAATCCAAAAGATAAATACATTTAATTAGACTAGGGAGGAGGCAAAGAGAACAGGCAGGGCAAGTTAATGATTTTGATTTTATATTAATTACAATGGAAAATCTAAACATTTTAAAGCAAAGAATGGCAAAATCAGATCAATATTTGATCTAAATATTTGAAACTACTATTCTGGCTGCCTTGTTTAGAATTAAATGAAGAGAGAAAGTGAATTTACTGAGGCTAGATAGAACAAGACTGCTGGTGATGGCAGTAGTGATCAGGAAATGGAATAGATTAGAAGGGTTTCAAAAGGTTAAGTTCACAGGTTATAAGGAAAGAGTGACAGAGAAGAAAATGAGAGAAATGTATCACAGATTACTCTTAAATTTCTGGCCAATGTGATTGGATTTCTGGTAGTGTCATTTGTAAAGATGGGTCACTCTGGAAGAAAACCAGCTTGGGTTAGGAGGAGGTAGATAATATGAATTTGTTTTGAACATGTTCATTTTGAAATATTTTTGAGATGATGTGTTTCAAGAGCCATAAAAAGATATATACCCTTTGACCAAGAAATCCCAAGACTCTGGGAATGTAGCCTGAGAAAATAGTACAAACTATGGGAAAAGTTATAGTTGAAAATGTCCATTGCAGTGTTTTTTAATTGAAAAAATGAAAGCAATGTTAATGGTCAAAAATAGAGAATTTATAATAACAACTTTTGTACACCTACTAAATGAAAAATTATTTAGCTGCTCAAATGATTGTTTAAAAACTGTTCAGTAACATATAAAGTGCTAATTATAAAATGCTGTTATAAAAATAGTTAAAATATTTTAAATACTGTAATTAAAACTGTAGAAACAATATGAAATAAAACTAGAAAAATGTAAGAAATTGCTTAATAGGGTATTAAAATTATAGGTATATATATATATCTTCTTTGTTTAAAATTAGTAGAAGAAGGAAGTTGGAGGAAGAAGGAGGGGTAGGAAGAGGAATAAGAGAAGAGGAGGAGGAGGAGGAAAAAGAAGAACAAGAAGAAGGAGAAGGAGAAGAAGAAAGAAGAAAGAGAAGGAGCAGCGGTGGCAGTGGCAGCCACAGGAGCAGAAGGAGCAGAAGATGACTACAATGCGATGAAGATACAATGAAACATAGCTACTTACTCTTGTCACGCTGAATTCTATGATTATATATATGCTGATGATCAAAGTTATGAAAATCATGTGAAGGGATAAAATAATGCATGCATGACTTAGAATTTAACTTTCTATAAATTTAAAATTGGTTGTTGATTGCTTTGTTCAAAAAATTGGAGCTGACTCTTCCTCCTCAAAACGGAGTGAATTACAAGTAAAATTGAAAGTACAATTAAACCTTTTTAATGATGACCCTCCAAACGAGGAAAAACCCTAAACAAAGTGTATTTAGATTATATTTTTGATGATATATGTTAAATGCCTTTGCTATTATTTGCACAAAATTCCGGTTTCTAAAATGGACACTTATTCTGTTATTAAAATTGTCCAAAAGCTAAACACACAATTAAGAAGGCCTATACTATTTAACAGTTCCCAAAGCAAATACAGTTAGGTTTATATATTAGTTTGGACTCCCTTCTTATTATATGTCTTCACTTTTATATGCCTACTAATTTTGTAAAATTCAGGTTAAGATATTTCATCAGTCTACATATTTTACAAAGCTAAGATCAACTTATTTTAAGCATTATAAATCATCTATATTGGTATATTTTGTCAGACATGATGTAAATATGCACATGATGGGGCATTCACCCAAGACATCTAGTAATTTTCTTAAAATATTTTAAATTTACTTACTTGAAATAAAAGAATATGCCAAGCGAGATAAGCAGTGATGCAATAGACAATCCGTGTCCAATTATGGTCAGGTAAAACAAATTTAGTGCAGTCTGTAATTTGTATAAACAAAAAAATTTGGTTCATATCAATACTATAAGTATCTATAATCCTACACATGCAGAAGTTCAAATTCAGTTGAATAAACTATATTTTTAGAAATATGTGATCTGATAGCCTTACAATGATGAGTTTGCAAACCAATAAATACTTGAACGTGTCTGGAATGAAAAATATCTATCCAGTGAAATTATCAAAATTTATAAGTTGTATGCCTTTTTATTTTTTTAATAATTTTTTTAAAAATTAGAAGTCAAATATTAAATCTATGAGGCAAAACTTTTATTGATCTAGATTATATACTATATGAAACTAGTATTTTATATTTTGTGCACCTTCAAACAAATGCTACGTGATGATTTGTTTTGTTCAGATGTAAATGCCAGATAAAGGTTTATTTTCAAACTGAGTTTCTTTTTCCTTTGACAAATTTGAAGCTCAGAGACAAATCTCAATTTGTTAACTTAGAAGATTCTATGATCTGTACAAATGTGTTCTTTCTCATGGTTTTCACTTTTTTATTTTTATTTGTCTGCATTCCATTTATTTGTAACCTACCACTTTATTGTGTATTTGTATAATTCTCTTCCAATTCTTACCTGAATAAGCTGGGAATATGTTATTTATAAACATAATGATAGCTGGTAGTTATCAAGAGCTTACTATATGCTAATCTTTTAAGTATTTCCCTTGTGTTAAATCAATCCTTATGAAAATAATGAGGATGGAATCTATTCTTACCCTCATTTCATATATGAGGGGACTGAAGCAGAGAGATGTAAAATGGCTTTTTCAAGGTCAAACAGCTGGTAAGAAGTAGAAATAAGAAATCAGGTTTTAGGACTCACAGTTGTAATCACTGTGATAAACTGCCTCTATTACAAACACATGCAAATACATGCAAGTGTTTTCTATCGAAGCTATATTATAGTGCCAAACTGTAATTAACCTTGACTCCAATGTGTAGTGTTTAAGGATGCGATAGTGCGAGTAACCCAAGAGCCAGTCAGAATGAGATCCTTCTGCTGAGGGAGAGACAGGACTCTTTAAACCCTGCTGGGCTTATCCTGTTTACTTGAGCACAGTTTCAGAGGTCATTCTAGAAATTCCACCACAAATGGAAGACTTTCCTTTTCTTACACTTTTAAGGTATGTTTTCTTTGGAAAATTTGAAACCCCAATACTGAAACATTGACTTGTAAATTATACTATTACCTAAAAGGATTGCTTTTTCAGTGTAATGACAAAATCAATAATAATTTTTTCCACGGATATATTTCTTCTTTATTCTTCTCAAATTATATTATGAAAAGGCTTTATAAGGGAATGGAATAATGACTTTATTTTCTTCAATACAGTATTGGACAAAGGAGCTGTTTAAACAGATACTGTAAGTTAAATTTCAATTCAGAATTATGACATACCTTCACTTTCTCGTGGGTGTTAACATTACACTGGGTATAATTTGTCCATGTTCTGTTGCTTGCTGGGTGTCTAAACCAGTTTCCATCTTGGTCACAGATCTTTGTAACTTTTTCTTTAAAATTAAAAAAAAAAAGGGAAAACAGGAATTTAATTAACCTAGGATTTATTAAATAGATGTCAAGGAGATATGTAGATACATTTCTGCTTTTACCTGATGGATCAAAGTCCTGAAAGTAATCAGGGCAGAGCTGCATTGATTCAGTTCCTGCTGCAACATCGTTCCAGCAGAGCCATCCATCCCAGGTTCTGTTGCAGTAAACGCCTTAGTGGGGAAATAATAATTAGGGATGATTAAATCCTTCTACTTATACATGAAGACATAGTTTTAAAAGTGGTTTCACACTGATGTGGAGTAAAGGCTATCTACTGAAAATGCAGACATTATATAAAAATCTATATATAGAAATTATTTGGCTTCCCACCAAGTAATATTATAATAATTTCTCAATTAAATTCTAAATTAAATTTAAAAATATCTAAATATATAAAGTTTAGATTTAATTTTAATTGTCAAAGGTAGCTATTTGTTTAATAAATCAAATGGTCTTTGCTAGTTGTCCTTAGCCATAATGTAGTGATTAGCGTCCCTGTGCTTAAAATAAGAAAACAATGGGAAATTAGAAACATGTTTAATTTTAGAAACTATATGCTTAGGGCAAGGTGTTAGTATTTTCTGAAGCAAGCCAATAAATATTCCAATATTTCCTATTATACCATTGTAACCCTGAAAGATACTTATTTAGGCCCCTCCACCAAATTCTGGCTCTTCATTCCTTTTCTTTTCAAATAAGGTAGAATGTTCAATAATCTCACATTTTTCTCCATAATTAAATAAAGAACTTCTTACATTAAAATATATAAAGTTTTTTTAAGGCGTAGGTAAATTAACCAACCAATGTTCTAATGTTGTAACAGTCTATAATTTAAAAAGTAATTTTCTTTTTTTTTTTTGAGACTGAGTCTTGCTCTGTCGCCAGCTGGAGTGCAGTGGTGTGATCTCGGCTCACTGCAACCTCCACCTCCCAGGTTCAAGTGATTCTCCTGCCTCAGCCTCCCAAGTGGCTGGGACTACAGGTGCCCGCCACTGCGCCCAGCTAATTTTTGTATTTTTAGTAGGGAAGAGGTTTCACCATGTTGGCCAGGATGGTCTCAATCTCTTGACCTCTTGATCCGCCCTCCTCGGCCTCCCAAAGTGCTGAGATTACAGGTGTGAGCCACCACACCTGGCCCAAAAGTAATTTTCTAACTTGTCAGATAGAGATAGAACCTTGATTGCTGCATGAGATGTTTATTGTTTTTAACAGATTTGCAAGGCAATATCGGCATTTATCTAGCCCTCATGAAAATAGAACAAAATTCTGATGGCCTGTAAGTTCAAGTAAATTGAACTAAAAACCAACAAAATTTTAATGTTTCCCCAGATAATGTTTTCTGCTATGTCATTTTTCGGACAATTATTTAAATAGTTTGAATCCATATATTTCTAGATAAAATACATTTTATGGCCTATTAGAAAAAAATTTCTTGATGTAGTTTTAGAAAGCATCTCAGATATGTCCGTATCACAGCTCCAAAAGTATCTAATTCACTACAGCATTGGTAATGTGATAGAGTGCAAGGTCCAGAATTTTTGAAATTGTGTTTTATGGCATTTGAGTGAGATCTAAGTAGGTATTCCATGAAAAAAGTTTCGCTGGTCAAATGGATTTTAGAGACACAAAGTTGAAATAAAAATAGCTCTTTATTGCAGGACTTTCTAGAGTATTTAAAATTACAAAGTACATTATGAAACTTCAAGAAGGTGTATTATGCAATGATTCCAAACTTCTCTTACCACAGAATACTTTTATTATGAAACTTTACAAAGATATTCCTATTGTTCAACAATTAAATTTAAAATCTACTTTTACATAATATACAGCAAGAAGGCTTGGAAGGGTTTCAAAGTTAAAAATATCTAAAGAGTGTTAAATTTTATTTTACTGTAAGTTTTACATTTGATATTTTGAAGATAACCCTTTCTTTAAGGTTGCCAGGTAAAATATAGGACCTGTTTTTGTTATTGCTTTATCTGGCAACTCTGCTTGTGCTACTCATCTTTTATCTTCAGAATCTAGTCAAGTATCTGGTGCTTAGCAGGCTCTCAATGAATGTTACCCAAAAAAGCAAAAGAATATCTTAATGCAAACAGAAGCACTTAGATTTCATTAACTTTGCCACCAAATGTACTATGCAAAGTGTGTGTGTTATGAAAAACAACACTTTTGTATTCATTATATTATTATGCAACCTCCTGTCAAGCAGGTTGTTAAAAAAAAAAAAGAAATACACAATTACATAAACTGAAAAAGTCAACTGTCATTAAGATTTGTGTTTTTGTGTTAATATTAATACTTATTTGATTTAAATATCTTTGTACCATAAAAAGAATCATACTAAAAAGATCACTGTCACATATTTTTATTGTTTTTAAAAAGCGATATAACATGATGTCATAAAATGTTCTTCAAACATAATTAAAACTGCACATATACAAAAAGGTAGCAATCTATTTTTAATAATGGACCTAAAGCACTTATAATGATATAATGGGAGTAGTTTTCTTTTAAAAATATGTCAAATGCATTTACAACTAAGTAGCCATGCTTACCTTCTGCTTGTTGAATGGGGTCTTGCATAATCTTTTGGTAACATTCATATTGAGCTGTCATGATTTTATTTCTAGTAACTCCCAACTGAATTGAGTCCTCAGGACTCTCTTCTAATTCTGCTGTAACAAGAATCTAAGGGATTAAAAAAACAACAACATCAACTTCATGAAAAGGATTATGAAAATGTGTTTGTCAAAGGCAGTCTGTCACAGTAGAAAACAGCAAGTGTGGTGATGTACTGGAAGATAAACTGGCTCTCTAGGGAAAAACCCCCAATTTGTAGTGTTTGCTATTTCCATGGTATAAATATCCCCACCATGTCCAATTTCAAAACACCAACAAGATGTCACCATTGGCAGAGTGGGAAACCACAGTTGGTTCTCAGAAGCCTGTGGTAGCCAGCTCCAGGACATTCCTTAATATGTGTTTTGGAATGTAGACAGAGATGTCTTCCAATCTGACCCGAATGTTTTTCCTGGCTCTATGAATGAAGGCAAGATATTGTCTGTCCCCTCCCCCAAAGCCTCTGCTTCCTTATTGTAAAATAGTATAAAATAGCATCAAGATAACAGAGGAGACGTATCTGGCACATGGAAGTACTTACAATGTATTGCCATTGTCATGATATTTTGATAATCAAAATAATGGCAACATCATTTATGATGTTGGTAAATAGAAATTTTTCTTGTATGCACATCAGTAATGTTTTTGGACAAGTTATATACTTATTTTCTTCCAATATAGTAGCACTATTTTAAGCTTCAATTCTACTTTAGTTTCCACGTGACTTTTTTTCTGATTTACAATATGAAGCCCGAATAGACCTCTTTTTAACACTTTTAGCAGTAATTGTTGCATAATTTCTATTAACTATATCCCATAAGCTGTTATCTTCCTATCCTTCCTTTGCCTCCTCATTGTAGTATTTCTTTTTTCTAGCAGGAAGTTGAATTTAGTAAAGTCAAAATGACATTCCCTCACTGGGTAGCACCTCTCAAGCTCAAGTTTTACCATTGTGTGACCACCATTTAACAATAACTCTTTCATTCCTTTGTTGTTTTAATTTCCAAATAAAGATTTATGCAGTGGTAGTGCTACACAAGTAATACATGGAAATGTAGAACATAAAGAAAATTAATGTATTTGAAAAGCACGTAACTCCTGTTCTTCCCAAAAAGTCCATAAAATTGCAAAAATCCATATGATTTTTTTCCCTACTTGGAACACAGACTCTGATTTGTACACGATCATACATGAGTTCAAGAGGAAGAGTCACAATTTCTTAATTACAATAATCAGTTGCTAATCTGTTACAGAATTACCTGCAGGAAAGTAATGTTCTATGCAGCTCGCTCAGTGGAGGGTGTGAGCTTAAGTCAACTTAAAGATACCGTCTAAGAAGTGCAGGATTTGGACTGCTCCTAGACTTGGAAATATTTGCTCCTAGACTTGAAAATGTTTTCAAATACAAATGCGGACAGGAATGTAGTCTTGTTTTTTTGTTTTTTGTTTTTTTCTCGTTTAGGTTTTCTCTATTCTCCCAAGTTTCTTTGTTTCCATCTTTGTGGTGTTTGCTTGGAAACACCTCAAGAAAATTCTTAGCTGCCACAGGATTAGATGAGAGTATGTCTCTTGGTTTTTCATGTTTATAATGAGATAAGAGCACAGTCACTGTTTTATTTTGAGGTAGAGAAAAACATGGGTGATTCATTACTATAATTAAACATAAAATTAAGTGTATGAAGTATGTGACTCCTCCAGCAGAGCAATTGAGTTTTTGTCTTATTTGCCTACCTTCCACCTTGGGCCCCATATCCCCATTGTATACATGTAGAGGGGCAGATGAGTGTGCAGACTTATGCACACACTTGCCTCAAATTTAACATCAATGTCTGCTAATTTGAATGAATGATTGAGGAAATTAATTTAAAACAAAGTGTATGGTTCTAAATTGCCTTGCAATCAAGATATGTCAATCAACTGGCAGAATGGGAGAAACATCAATGAGAGAATCATTTTTTAACAGATCTAACTCTGAATCACAATTCTGGTTGAAAATATTTTCTCTACTATGTACAACATGTACCATAGAGTCATTCCATTTTTTTTCAATCTCTGATTACTTTCCTCTGGTGTCTTATGCATGTGTGTATTCATCTTTCCCATTCTGATCCCCTCCAATTCCTTCTCACTCTATACCTGTTATAGGACTAAAAGCATACACCGAATGAAAACACATTATTGCTGTATCAATTGGATATAAAAATGTAACTAATTTCTGTATCTAGTAACTTCATTAATATTCTTTATCAATTATAGGTATACTGGAAGCAATAACAGACATAATCATATATATTTTTATGCTTACCATAAAAAAAGGCAAGAGAACCAGAAAATACAGGGTACACTTTTTCTCCATCATTAAGCCAAAATGAAATATGCTGTATAACATAAACTGCAACAGAAAATAAAAGAAATATAATTCATCAATATTTATGAAATAAATGCAGGTGATTCTCAACAGAAAATTTATTTTAAAACTACACAATAATTCAATAATTTTACTTTAAAGATTTGATAAATCATTTTTTTAAGACAACGTCTCACTCTGTCACCAAGGCCTAGTGCAGTGCCACAATCTTGGCTCACTGCAGCCTGGACTTCCCGAGTTCAAGCGATCCTCCCTCCTCAGCCTCCCAAGTAGATGGATTACAGGTGAGCGCCACCACACCCAGCTAATTTTTGTATTTATAGTAGAGATGGGGTTTCACCATGTTGGCCAGGATTACAAGTGCGAGCCACCCTGCCCAGCAGATTAAAATATATTAAAACTGCAAATGTTTAAGAGCATTATGGTGTCAAATGTTTAAGAACATTATGGTGTCAAATGTTAAGGAGCTTATAAATACATTTTAATTTAATTTAATTAGACTTACAAACAGAAAAACTTCTTATAGATAGATAGATAGATAGATAGATAGATGATAGATAGATAGATAAGTAATTAGAAAACAACTTGCATTTTTTGCCTTTACCAAAATTGGGATCAAATTATAAAGGTATTACAATAGAGAGTTTTTCATGGACATAAAAAATTTTGATAGCATATTTTATTATAAAGCTTACCTTTATTTCCTGTAAGTATTAATCTCATTTTCAATTTTCTGACTCTTCAGTAATTTAAGGAAGGAAATTGTTCTCAATTTCTTGAGAATCAACATCTATACATCATTAAAATGTCTTTATAATTTAATAGAAATTATTCTTCACTACTGAAAATCAATTTTTTAAAATTAGGAAATAAAAGATTCCCTAAGTCATCTACATTATTCAAATAAGGTTTCAGGGAGTGAAGAGTATCGAATAAAATATTTGTTTGAATATTTTTAATACTAAGTACAATTCTGAGCTAATGAAAAATGGCCTCTAAAATGCTACCCACTAGCTTCCTAATTCTAAGAGACAAGAAATGCTGGAGTGTTTTTCCAAATGCTTACACCCTGTGAAGTCCAGGAGCAACCTACTCCAACATATTTTCAGGATGTAGCCATAAAATATAATATTCATTTAACTAAATGATATGGTTTGGCTCAATGTCCCCACCTAAATCTCATCTTGTAGCTCACATAATTCCCATGTGTTGTGGGAGGGACCCAGTGGGAGATAAATGAATCATGGAGGTGGGTCTTTCCACTGCTGTTCTCCTGAGAGTGAATAAGGTTCACAAGATCTGATGGATTTAAAAATGGGAGCTTCCCTGCACAAGCTCTCTTCTCTTATCTGCTGCCATGATGTGATGTGCTTTTCACCTTCTGCCATGATTGTGAGGCCTTCCCAGCCACGTGAAACTGTAAGTGCATTAAACCTCTTTCTTTTGTAAATTGCTCAGTCTTGGGTATGTGTTTATCAGCAGCATGAAAGCGGACTAATACACTGAACACGCAAACAATATTTTTAAAGGAGAGAAAAAATTTCCGATCAACAGATATTTGCCACTGAACTGTAAGCTTAGATTTAATTTTGTTAGGAAACTAGTAATGATTTTATGACAGGGCTAATTTGGGAAAAATAATTATAAAAACCTTTTTACGTGTTCACAGGTTTTGCTTATTATTTTTCTTATGACATTCAATGACAGCACACTATTAATTGTCACACAGAATTTGTGCCATTGCTAGCCCTCGCCAATGACTCACCTAGAAGTTGTAGCAATCTTGTTTTATAGCAACCTTGTCAAGTTGTGGTTGACAAATTGAAGTTTGCAGCAGTCTTGTCAAGTTGTAGTAGTTTTCTTTTTAGTGGTAGCAATCTTTCGAATATTGTTTTCTATCGGCTAGTATGGGTTTTTATTATTAGACGATCTTGAGAAAAATATAACCAAAATACCATGAATCATTGTATTAATTTTAATAAAAGTAGTGTTGTTGTAGACAGAAAACAATGAATCAGTTTATTTAATTCAGTAATTAATAAGTTAATATTTTAGTTTTTATTACATTTTACCATGAGAAAATTTAATTTCCCAATACTTACATGCACAATTGTCTCCAGACTCAAATCACATTTTCTCTTGGATCATATTTGACATTGTCTTTAAGAATTTCTTAAATTCAGGGGTCAAGACCTGAAATATTGATGAATGTAATAATTTAATCTTATGCTAATGACCAAAATTATTTCCATGATAAATTAAAAACTTCAAAGAAAATACTGCTACTAAGATCATATTTTTATTGAACAATTCCAACTTTTAAAAGCCTCTTTTGCTTACAATATATTTGGGTTATTATATAGCATTATTCACAGCATGTGATGTTTCAGTATGAATTATAGATCTATATTATGAGAACACACTTGGTCTAGAAATGTACATATTTTCTATGAGTAAATAATTTTTAAAGAGTAATTATGTCATTTTCACTTGAAAAATTGTTGATTTTAGATATTTACATTTTTTTCATAGAATTACTAAAATGTTTTCCTTAGGCATTTATAAGTTAGATAAATATTTCTTTATTTATTGTATCTATAGTCATATAATTCCACAAATCATTCTAAATTATACTGCCTTTAAAAATAAATTTTGTGTTTTAATCTTCTCAGTGGAGCTTTAATTACTATCAAATATTAATAGCAAGGTGAAAGAAAGTTGTTTTGTTTTTGGTTTTTATTTTTGTACACATTTTTTGTGGAAGAGTTGAAAATAGTTAACAGATACAGTAACTCCTAAAACTCTCCTTATCATATTAATGATAATTTACTAGGATTTCTGTTAACAAAAAATTAAAGCAATTAACAGTTCATTATTAGACAATACTCTTACATGCACATTTCACCTGGAAATGTGATAGGGAATGATACTGGACACTACAGATTTGTTGTGACCATTAAATGATTTTGACTATATTGTGGAGCCCTGAAAGTTCCCAACTCATGGCATACTCTTGGCTAAGTTCTATTTCCCATGCAATTTAATCTAACCTAATGAAATGCCAACCTATTCAGCTTTATTTGTTAGATTAATATAAAAATTTACTTTATAGATTCTATATACAAAATCACTTCTATATTTATGAACAGTATATTTTATTTTAAATTGATTATTTTAAACAATATCACATTCTTTATAATTATGCATTTTGCAAAACTCTATCATTTAATCCATCCCTAAATATAAAAAAGTAATTAATTTTTGTATTCATGGTTTTATATAGGCAAAATTGCTTTTGCAAATCACTGTTTGGTGTTTAACATAGTACCTGACACAACCTGAGTGCTCAAGAAATTTTTGCTAAAGAAATAAGAGATTCAATACTAAATAAATGATTGATTAATAGAGATTTAAGGATTCTTTCTGATGGGCTAATTTCTTTCTCATTGTCTGCACTTTATAAATATATCATACTTTTCTCTATTACTTCTTCTTTTTTTTTTTTTTTTTTTTGAGAAAGAGTCATGCTCTCGCTCTGTACCCCAAGCTGGAGTGCAGTGGTATGATCTTGGCTCACTGCAATCTCCGCCTTGCAGGTTCAAGAGATTTGCCTGCCTCAGTCTCTCGAATAACTGGTGTTACAGGCGCCCACCACTGCGCCTGGCTAATTTTTGTATTTTTAGTAGAGACAGGGTTTCACCATGTTGGCCAGGCTGGTCTCAAACTCCTGAGCTCAGGTGATCCACCCGCCTCCGCCTCCCAAAGTGCTGGGATTACAAGCGTGAGCCACCGTGCCTTGCCTCTATTACTTCTTTAATAATCACTAGTATGTTTCTTAGTATGAATGAAGATAGATAGTAACAAGTTAATGTGGTAAACTCAACCATTTTATCCCTAAATATGTAGAAACCAATGAAGCAGAGCTCACATTTCTGAAGTTATCACATTTTTCCATCTAGAACTTAAAGTATAATTTATATTAGAAAAGTTACAACAATATCCCAAACCAGCTAAGCATAGCAACTTTTTTTTCAGATATATTTTATTTTAATATTTGGTCATAATTTTGTTACAAATGTTTGTTGTTTTTTATTAGATGGAGAAACTTACATCAATTTTCATTTTTTCAGGATGGTGGGGACACTGGGTAATCTAACTGAATATTTTATTTAAGTAAATTTTAAAGAACTAAAGTATGGCAAAAAGCCTTTTGAATTAAACTATAGTTTGATCTTCCTTTGATTAACTTTATCTACGAATTTATTGGAATGTATGATTATTATTAGTAACGTATTTATTTCCCTTGCAGATATGGTTTCATATCTGATTTATCTTTGCATCCTTTGTGACTGACAGTTAACAAATGTTTACCATATACATGAATGAGTAAATGAATTAAAACATGAACCAGTAAAGTACTTTAGGATCCTAAAGTCACAATCAAGAACACTGATCATAACTACTAATTGTAATTTATTTTATTAGAAAGTTTTAGACAGTGTTTGAATATGTACTGACAATGAAAATTGTTGGGATGTTTCTTATATCTACAAGTCTACTTTCTTACAAAATAAAATCCTGAAAACTATTCAGTTTTGAATTTGTGATTACTTAGATGTTAAATAAACAGTAGTTTTCTGTACTGCATTTGGAAGACATAAAGGTTAAACCACATTTAGGGCATTGTAGTACATATTTAAGATATTAGTAGTTCATATTTTTCTGAATAAAAGTATATATATTTAAATATGCTAGTAACAATGTAAATAAATATTATTCTATGTAAAAATCACGTATGTTTTACGAAATAATTTTTTAATGATTTACACATGAGTCAGGATTAAATTACCTTTAATATGCACATGAACTCCAAATATTGAGGGGCAAAGTGCTTCAAAAGTCATGTCTGAAGGTTTTCCAAACCCCACATATTTGAAACACATTTCATCCAACATTACCATTATTTTTGTTGCTTATCTAATAGGCTTCAAAATCAGATTCCAAAAAGTATCTTAGTGAAATATCTCTTAGTGGTAACTAAATCATCCTGACATCAATAATTAAAAAGTATTCAACTCACAAAATATTTATTAATGCAAATAATTCCACTTTTATAGCTTTCCTTCTTTACCCTATTCCCTAATGATCTGAAAATTGTGCTACTAGGAATAAGGTGGTATTTTTCACTGTGTAAACTTGTGTATTCCTAATCAAGGGGGCAGGTGTATGGCCCCTGGGTTTGTCAAAGATAGAGCAGCAAGTTTAGGTTAGCAGCCATTCAAACACATAATGGGCACCTGTACACTCCATGAGATCTAGCAATGACCAAATCATTTGGTAGTACAATTCACTTGAGTCATCTACTTTGCAAAGGACCTATCAAAGTTTCCTTGCCAGCAGACACATGTGGTGAGAGGTAGTTATGGAGGAATCATCCCTTTCACCAAGAGGTCTCAAATTCCATAATAGATGAATCATGGCAAGGCATGTGCATAATGCCATTGCAAATATAGCTGAAAGTCAACTTAGATAGACTCTCATACTGGGAGATGAAATGATGACATTGTTCTCAGGAGAATTATGTTTAACTGTAATCCTTGGTTTCAGCTCACTGGTTCTCTGCATACTGCCTCTAATTGGCTGATTCAGCAAGTACTTCTCTCTATATATTTAGCTTTTTCTAAATATATCTTCACTAAAATACAATTGATGCTAGTTAACCAAAGCTGTTAAGCAAATCATTTTTAATCTCTTTCAGATCTTGTTAAATTATTTACTGATAATTGAACTGCATGTTACATCATGAAATATAATAGTTTCCTTTTAATTTTGAGGCCAGACCAAGCAAATAATGAAAAGAGGTCAAGTTAAGTGATTAAGCCAGCCAGAGAATTTTTCCATATGTTCCAAGGTTTGTTTAGTAGGAAAAGAACTTTAGAGTTGTGAAAGCTCTAATTTATACTGTTAAGTAAATTTGTAATCATATTGGCACTGCTAGTTGTTACCGGCATTTTCTCTTCAAGAGCTGCTAGTCTCATAGTTTCTATAAGTACTATTTTATTTTCCTTTTTAAAAATTAAACAAAGTGGTTTATTACTGGAAATGAGATAATTTTCTTTACTATGCAAAAAGAATTTTAAAAGCCCTTTATTTCAAAATGTTTTCCATGCTTTGGCCCCCAACATCTTCCATATTAAAATAAAAATGATATATTTCATCACAAAAAGAACTGTGAAAAATAAAAATGTCTTAAAATCTGAAATACCTTTTGAAATATTACTGCCTAGTCACTCAAAAATTTATGTAACTTACAATTCTGGTTTTATTTCTTAATATATTATACATCTACCAAGACAATTTTCCCAAATACTTAAATTTTAAGAGGGCAATCTTCTTGACATGCAATAGTGTAAAAGCATGTTTTATTGTACATAAGCATTAGAAACCAATGTGACTTAATCAATACTTATAAGAACACAAAAAAACATAAATCCTGAACATGCACCAGTGCCTTGCAAGCCTATTTCTTATTTTCTAAAATGTGTATTATTCCTATACATACTTTCCATTAATTTATGTTTCTTTATAATAATTCTTATTTTTCATTGAGTCACCTAACCCTAATATTGAAAGTGTATGTTCACTCCAACATTAAGAAAAATAATAACCTAATCTTTTGTTTCTGTATTTTTGAAATAAGTTCGATTTTTACAGGCTCTAAACCATACTCTGTTTTTCATTTATGTATCCATTCACTAAAAGTTGGCTAACAGAAGTACTTTCTACACATATTTAATTTGCCATAAGGTTCACCCACCTGAACCTTTGTGTGAGCAAAGTTGAGCTATGTCCTATATATTATATTACATGCTTTCCCTTACTTATGGCATATTAAACAAGCTACATATCTCTTGAATCAAAACAAGGAATAAACACTCTACTCCAATCGCAGAGTTCCACACCTGCATGGCAAATGGAAACTTATTTCAATCATTCTACACAATCTAAAAAATGTCAAAGTTCAAGAGCCTGGTTAACTTATTTTTCTCACTGCTTATTTTTGGAAAACCTAAGTCTTTGTGCTAGAATTGTTGTTGCAAGTTACTATCTTTACTTCCAATAGAGTCTTTTTATTATTTATTATTATTTTTTTAGAGACAGGATGTCACTCTGCCCCAGCTGAAGTGCAGTGGTACAATCATAGCTCACTGGTGCCTTGAACTCCTAGTCTCAAGTAATCCTCTCACTTTGGTTCCCCGAATTGTTGGGATTACAGGCTTGAGCTCCTGCACCTGGCCTCCAATAAAGTATGAAAAAGAAATTCCAGTGTAAGGTTTTAGTGCCCACTTCAACCTAGCTTGGAATGTCACTCACACTTGTAATATATAAAGCAGTTAGTGAAACAAAACATAAAGAAGCTTCACTTTCCTGAAGATATGTTACGGATATAAGATTATAACTCAAGCTGTATGTCCTCTTTAGGATGTCATTTGAGTCATGCATTATTTTTTAAGCTATTGAGTGAGCAGGTGCCAAATCACTGATGTAGTAAACACCATGTCCTTAAAGTGTGAGGTTGTGGGCCACCTGCATCAGAATCACCCCCAAAACTTGGTGAAAATGTTAAAATGGCCAGGCCCCACAAAGGACACTCTGGAACAGAACCTTTTGGAGAAGAATTTAGGAATCTGCATGTTTAGTAAGCACCCAAGTAAATTCTTGGCCTGTTATACTTGGGGAAGCACAATATAAATACTTCATCCTCACTGGGACATGCCGAAACCTGAACACATTTGTATTTCACTGTTTCTAGGTACTAGCCAGACTATTTTAAAAGCAACTATAAAGTATAAATCAAGCAAAATATTCTGCAGTGTTCCCAGGCATTATTAATGTCACAGAACTCCCAAAGCAAGTTATTCAAATATCTATTTTAAAACATACCATGTAATCTTATAATTATTTCTTTATGTGTCTCTGCCATGAGATTGTGAGCACAGTAAGAATAGGGCAGGCAGCATATTCATCTCCGGGGCTACACACCCGAACAAAGTGATCACATAAAGAGGGTATACAGAAAGTGTTTTTAAAGTAGATTGCTTATGAAATAAATTTAATCAAGTTGAAGAAACCTGATGTTTTTAGTTATTCCTAACCCTTTCAAGCCTATTATAATTTTCTGAGTCATAAAAAAAGATCATTGCCTCAATTCTACTCCAAAAATTTCTGATTCAGGTCATCTTGCTTGGGGACCAGGAACAAGCATTTTTTCAAGTTTCCCAGGTGATTTTAATATATAGCTAGGGTTGAGGATACCTGGAATAGATAGAAGATTCATGTGGTAGGCAGAATGATAGGCAGACAAAACTTTCCATGCCCTATTCACCAGAATCTTTGATTACAGCTGTGATTTAGGTTATGGATCTTAAAATAGAATGATTGACCTAGGTTATCTTGAATTATCCAGGTTAGTTTCAAATAATAAATTGAGCTCTTAAAAGAAGAAAAGAAAGGGTGAAGGGTCAAAGAGATGCAGCACAAGGGGAAGCAGAAAAGATGAAAGCCTGAGAAAGAGTTGATTCCTTGTTGCTGACTCTGCTGTGGAGCCCACATGCAAGGACTAGAAAGTGGCCTCAAGCCAGCAAGGAAATGGGGACTTCAGTCCTACAACCACAAGGAATTGAATTCTGCCAACAACCTGAATGAGTATGGAGGCAGGTTCTCCCCCAGAGTCTACAAAAGGGAATGCAGCCCTGCCATTACTTTTATTTTGACCATGTAACACTTGAAACAAAGAAGCAAGCCAAGGCAACAGAACTGACCAATAGAACTGTGAGATAGATAGTAAATAAGTGTTGTTTTAAGTTACTAAATTTATGGTCATTTGGTACAGCTAGGATAGAAAACTAATAAAAATCCTTACCTGACAAAAATTACATTTTTTTTCCATCAAACCAAAGTAGTAACTCTGCTTCCCAACTAGCCAGTCATTCCTCTTAACCTTAACAATACATTCATCCTCCTGCAAGACAATCCCATTAGCTAGAAGTGTTTCTTCTAAGCTGCTTCTAAACTGCTGTGTAATTTTAAGAAAATCAACTCAACTATTTTCTGCTTGGTTTACTCAACTAGATAATGAGTATAAAACTTGATCGTTAATTGAGCTTCCTGTTTTCTGTTGCATACTTATTAGAAGACACACACTAAAGTCAAAGAAACATATCTTTAATGCCAGTTCTTATACACTTAAACTCTCTCAACCGATTTTCTAACCTGAAAATTTGCATAAAAGTAGTGGCTGTTTTTAGAAGGTTAATGTGACCAGTAAATGAGATAATGCTAATCAATGCCTGGCTAAATCAATGTTGCCTATAACTTTTATCATAGCTCACCTTGTCGGATTATTTTAAGTGTTAAATTACATGCTAGATATAAAAAACTTGCTTAATAATAAATACACAATAAGCATTAGCTATTGCTATTTTCTGTATCCCTCTATAATTCTGTTAGTCATGGCAGTAATCATGTTGACTGAACAAACCAGGCAAATCCAGCATGCAAATTGTGACTTGGCCAAAGTCACAAAGATGCTTAGGTCTGACTCCAAGCTCAGAACTCAAGTTTTCTGACCTTAAATTTCTACCCTTTGCCCTGTATCATACTGACTCGGACAATGGAGTTGTTTATTTGCATAAAGTGAAGGACACATTTCTATTTTGCTTATTCAGTTATTTTGCTTAACCACCAGTTTTCTCATTACATGTCACTTGTACTCATCAAACACATTTATACTTTTTCCCAACAATTTCTTCTTTTCATTCCTCTTCTTAGCAATGTCATATTCGATTCTTTTACAAAGCTTACATTAATAAATGGCTTGACAACTCATACTTGCCATTCTGGCAAGGTCCCAAAATAAAAACACATGTACTGTCTCGTTTTCTAGCACTTTAAAAATGCTTTTTAAATGAAGAAAACTTCTTCTAGAAATTAAATTTGTTATCCTACCCTATTTATTGAGCATCTACTTTTACCTAGTTTGGTAGGGTGAAGGTGGTGAGATATGTTAAGATTTCTGCCCTCAATAAAAGTATTTATCAAGTTGGAGAACAGTATTCTACTGCTTTTGAGGCTTACTTCATTGATTTCAAACACTCTCCATGGAACTCATTCATGAGGTTCTAGCAAGGGATGATTTTATCAACATTTAAAACAGGAAATTAGTGTCTTCCTCAGTCCTATCTCTGTCATTCATTGAACCTGGGCAAATTCCATGCCTTCCCAGGTGTTTCCTACTCATCAAACAAAGCATTAGGGTAAAAGGATTAAGCCTTGGGTAAGAGTTCAAAATTTATATGAAAAGAAAAAAATGATTGTTATACAGAAACAGTTTTTACTCCTAGTAACCTAAAGCCAAAATAGCCTTAAAACCAAATCTCTCCTGACACTGTTTTTTGTTGTTGTTGTTGTTGTTGTTTTTCCTGTGGCTCAGGAAGACTTTGTGTATGTCTCCTACTACCTAATAGCTCAGGGGAAAAAGTGGACCATTTGGCTAATTTTTCTCTCATTACATGAGAATTCAGGGAAAACATATCTAGGCCAAAAAAAAATAAAGAAAGAAAAAAATCACTTATCTTGCTCTCACCTCTTCATATACTGCCTCTGTTTAGAGCTATTCTTACTTTTGAAAGGCCATTCAAGAAACGTCTAGTTCTCTCTTCTCCACTGCAGAAAGTCCAAATTAGAAAAGCAAGCACACTTCTTCATTAGCCCCCTTTCCAGATGTCTCAGAATGGAATCTGGTAAGTTCATGTACCCTAAGCTAAACTTATTACCATCATCATTGGAACAGGCTTAATGCTCACAGGACTAGAAATTAACATTTTCTGAATTTTGGCTACATTGAGTTTTTATCTTCTTTGCATTTAAGAGAAAATCACTAAGCCAAGACTTTTAAATATACAGAGTAACAGAAATTATAAGACACATTAAAAAATGATTCAACAATGTCTAAACTCAACAAAGTAATTTTAAAAAAGAAAATTATTATATTTAAGCCATTAAATTCCTGTGGATGACCTGGTATAGAAATTGCCAATTTTTAAAAGTCATCAAAAACTCTCATGAAAACTTCTAGAAAGTATTTTATTTTTGAAGAGATGCCTAAATTTAATTGTAACTATTAAAATCCACATTAAAATTCATATATAAGGAAGTATATATTGTTAATATCGTCTCACTGGTTAATGATACAGTTTTTCTTTTTCCAAAGAGATACTGAAATTTTTAAAGTAGTATCCAACTGATATTTAATAATTCACATAATGAAGGGATGATGTCTAATACCAGTTACAAGTAGAAACAGTAGTTGTACTGGTTATAAATATGAGTTAGACTTCTTGTTTTTAAAATCCAACTCAGTCACACACTAGCAAATTAAACAACTTCTTTAAGAATAGTTTTCTTTTCTGCAAAATAACTCCTACACCAGAAAGCTATTGTAAAATAAAATTAGATAATATAAACTTCTTAGAATGCACTAAATATGACTTATTATACCACATTAAAATTTTTGTAAATATAAGTAAGCTTATTATACATATTTTCATTTATTTGCCGTAATTTCAATAACACTGTATGTGGAAAACTGACTGTATTTCAAGGTGGTGGTCACATGCATCTTGAGTTTTTTTTTTTTATCTTCTGCAGAAATAATGTGGTTGTTTTTTATTCTGTCATTTAAGTAGTTATGAAAATATCAAATAAAGTGAATTATAAGTATATTCCCAGATAGGATATCAATCTAGTTAATATGACTGCACAATTACTAATACTGAGCCTATATATAACCCAAAGCTCTAGCAAATTTTTTATAACATTGTAATCAAATATGGACTTCTTAAAGAATATAATGCTAAGCCAATTAAAAATAAGACATAAAACCTCCCAAATTTTACTTTATTTTTTTGTTTTTTATTTGTATAAATTTAAGGGTTATAAGTGCACTTGTATTGCATGAATATAGTGTGTAGTTGTGAAGTCTGGGCTTTTAGTGTAACCATCACCTGAATAGTATACATTGTACCCATTAAATAATTTCTTATCCCTCACCCCAGCTACAACCCTCCCACCCTTCTAAACCACCAAAGTTTATTATTCCACACTCTATGTCTTTGTGTGTACATTGTTTAGCTCCCGCTTATAAGTCAGAACATACAGTATTTGACTTTTTGAGTTGTTTCACTTATTTTAAATTGGTTATAATAGCCTTTCCTAACACTGTACTGGAACAACAAAAGAAAACATTGACCCTATGCTTACTTGCTTATTTAATGAACATTCCAGATTGAACAGTTGAATAACTATTAAAGAGAGATAATTTTGTGATTAAGTTTGGGACTTCACTTTACACTGTAATGTACTTACTCACGGGACTGATTTTCCCATTGTGGGCATAATTAGCCATTTTCCGGTGATTTTAGTCACCCTCTTTTTATTTGAAAGAGGCAAGCGGCCAAATCTCAGCCCAATTAGCAAAAGGTGGAAGGGAGCCTGAAAAAAATGCTTTGTACTTGATGGAACACTCTCCCTCCAGGAGATCTAATATGGAAAGAATTAATTGCTCAAAGAGCACTGAAACAAAACACATCTTTCCAGCTCTTTGGAATAAGAGCTTTATACCTATTTTCCTTCCACAAAGTCAGGAGTCAAATGCTATGTGAAAACATGTCTTGTTTTGTTCTTCCCACCAACAATAAAATCAGAAAATATATAATTCTGATATAATTTTAAGTTGCATACCAGTCCATAAGCAAAGTTATGATATTCTTGTTACATTGAGCTTTCCAATCATTCTCAAAATAAAATTTATATGGCACCTACTAGCACATTCCAACTTTTAGGAGGTAGAGGAACTCTGTTGATACTGTCTGTTTAGCACATCTTCTTTATTGCTCTTAATAAAATGAACCTTTTTCCCTATAGAGAATCCATTCTCTCTGGTTCAAGTAAGACCTCCCTCTTGATCACTGAAGTAGGAACTGATTGAAATCTGGTCAGACTAGCACAATCCTCTGATTAAATTTAGCTTGGTCATGGACATGTGTGGTCCAACAAACACCACTGGAATTCTCCCTGGGACATTTGTATTGTTGTTATTAGGGAAGCTTTTTCTTTCTGCTGGGGTTGCAAAGCAAGTAGGGCATGAATATCAGACGATTCTCATGCATCCTTCCTATCATACAGAGAAAATGTTAAAAAATGTGGTCAAGTGAAGGCAATTAGCTGAGATTGAGGATTGGTGGAGAATCCAATAACATTAGAGCCCTTTAATTTGGCCATATTTGAAGGCAGATACAATTCTAGAAATCCTCACAAATTAGCCATTAAATTACGATTTATGCCTAACTGATTTATTTGGAGCAGTGTAGTGGAATAATCACTATGTGTGGAATAAGAAGGCTCCATTTTGCATTCTGATTGTGATTGAATGCCCTGAATATTCTTAGGTTAGTCACTTTGCTGGGTCTTCGTTTCCTGACCTGTAAAATGAGATGGCTTCAAGCACCTTTTCATCTTGTAATGTAGATATTTACAGATTGTTTTCTTTTTCACAAAAGAAGAACATCATCTTTTACACCCAAAGCACATTCCATGCCCAGCAAATAGGAGTTCAAAACTGACTTTTTTATCCAAATACATCTACGGAGTAATTTTTTTCTAAAGATGAAATAGTCTTAGCAGTATATGCTCTTGGATAATCCACAACTAATATGTACCTATGGCGAGATATTCATACCCAGCTCAAAAAGTAAATGCAACTCTTAGATGAAAACGTAAGGGTAAAATGTTTGTCACCTCGGGTTAGGCAATGGCTTTATAGATAGGACATTGAAAGCAGAAGTGACAAAAAACAAGTAAATTAGATGACATATAAATTATAAACTTTGTGTTTAAAGTATACTATCAAGAAAACGAAGAACTTTGTATCTGTTGATAGTATCAAGAAATACTATCAACAGCACACAGAATGGGTGAAAAAAATTGCAAATCACATATTTGAAAGCAACTTATAGCTAGAATATACAAATAAAGCTTACTGCTCAATAATAAAAAGAAAAACAACCCAATTAAAAAATGGGCAGAGAATATATGGAGTCAATCTGAGTGTCCATCAGCAGATGAAAGGATAAAGAAAATATGGTATAGACACAAAACAGAATACTATTCAGCCATAAAAAAGAATGAAATCTTGTGGCATCATGGATGAGCTGGAAGGACATTATGTCATGTGAAATAAGCCCAGAAAAGAAAGATGAATACTGTATGTTCTCACTCATATGCAGAAGCTAAAAAGTTGATCTCATAGAAGTAGGGTAGAATGGTAACTACTGGAGTCTGGGGTGGGTAGCAGGGAGAGAGTGATATGGAGAGAATGGTAAAAGAATACAAAATTACAGCTAGATAGGAGGAGTAAGTTCTGGTGTTGTATAGACTATGGAGTAAATACAGTTAAAAATAATTTATGTTTTCAAATAGCTAGAAGAGAAGATTTTGAATGCTTTGAACACAAAGAAACAATATAAGTTCGAGGTGATTGATATGCTAGTTACTCTAACTTGATCACTACACATTGTATGTATTGAAATATCACCCCATAAATAGGTAAAATAATTATGTGTCATTTTTTTAAAAAAATTGATGGGCAAAGGATCTAACAAATACTCAATAAGCTCATGAAAAGATGTTCAATATTCTTAGTCATTAGGAAAATGCAATTCCAAACCATAATAAAATACCACTTCATACCCACTAGGATAGATATAATAAAAAAGAGAGATAATAACAAGTGTAAGAAAGAATACGGGAAATTATAACCATCATATATTGCTTATAGGAATGTAAAATAGTGTAATCATTGATAAACACCTTAGTAGTTTTCTAAATGTTAAACATAGAGTTACTATATGACCCAGCAATTCCACTTTTAGTTATAAACTCGAGAAATAAAGACAGATATCCAAACAAATGCTTGCACATGAATATTCTTAGCATCATTTATAATAATTAAAAAGTGGAAACAGCTCAAATATTCATCAATTTGTGAATGGATAAACAAAATATGATATATTCCCTATAATGAAATATTATTTGGCAATAAAGAGGAAGGAGTACTTAATGCATGCTACCTACAGCATGAATAAACCTTGTAAACATTATGCAAAGTGAAAAAAGACAGTTAAAAAAAAGAAACATATTATATGATTCCCATTTATATGAAATATCCAAAATAGGCAAATCTATAAAGGTGGAGGAGCTATTGGGGGTTACCTAGGACTCAAGGAGTGTGGCAATGGAGAGTGATTGCTAATGGGTACAGGGATTTTATTCAGAGTAATGAATGTGTTCTAAAATGATAGTTGTACTACCTTGAGAATATATACAAACCATTGAATTGTATTCTTTTTTCCTTTATATTTTAGGCTCAGAGGGTATATGTGCAGGCTTGTTACATGGGTGTATTGTGCAATGCTGAAGATTGGGCTTCTAATGATTCTATTGCCCAAGTAGGGAACATATTGAATTGTACACTTTAAGTGAGTGTTCTCATGAAGTGTACGGGTATAGCTTAGTAAAGCTGTTTTTAAAAAAGTAAATGCCAAAAGGCCATGTGTATCTAAGGAAAGACTTAATGCTGATCATTTAGTCTTCTCTCTCACCTCTCCTGCCTTCTTTAGTTAAGAGACAGATGATATTCACATTGTAAAACAAAACACATCGACCAAAGAACCTGCCTAGCTAACACAGCATATCATGCATGTAAACTGTGAATTACTCCTTCAGTTGGATACATTATTTCATATTCAACAACAAATTAATTCTATTTTATATATATAGAACTGTTTTGATTTGAAAAACATACATTTTTCTTGAAATTTATTTTCAACAACTAATTTTTAATTCATGCACAAAATATTGTCTTTCCTTTGATAAATAAATTTAAGTTTATAAAAATAACCATTGTACATAGTTGAGGGAAAAGATCTATATACATACTTAGAAAATTTCCCTTAATTTTAGATAGGATCTATAATTGTTTATCTTTTTCTCCTGTCAGTGATTTCACTTTACAGATTTTAATTTCTTATAGGAGTGGAGCACTGACAATTTACAAACAAAAATGTAGATATTTTATTACATTTGTGATTTCTGATATTTTAATTGTGTTACTACAAATAGAAACATCAAAAATACAAGAGAAATATTAGCAAGAAAAAATGTTGAACTTTGGTTTATTCTTGGAACTTGACCTAAGTTAGAAATTTTACATCCTAACTATACTCCTTCTATGGAGCTATTACATGGTGAAAAAAAACTAAAGATGGAAAAAAGAAATCAAGGAAAGAAGGAAGGAAGAAAGGAAGAAGGGAAAGAAGGAAGGAAGGCAGGAAGGAAGGAGAGAAATCAATATGTGTGTCTCAGGTAAATGCACACTTTAAAAATTGTTATTTTTATTAAAAGTAAATAAAATGTTGATATACTAAAATTTGTTTCTCTGGTGTGTCTCAATTTCTTACAAATACTAGATATAATTCCATCTTAGTACCTTTTACTATATTAATACATTCATTCATTCAAACATTTATTTAAAACCTCATATGTTCCAAAAGTTATATTAAGTTCTAGGGATCCAGAAATGCTAAAAATTTCTGTTTTCAGAGATACTTAAAACTTTGTGGGAGTAGAATGATATGTACAAATATGAGTAATAAAGTATTATAGGTACTCAATTAAATTTTATGTGTCTAATTGATCAGCTGGAATGATGCATTTTACATGGAGGAAGTATGTTTGTGAGTGTGTGTGTGTGTGTGTGTGTGTATGTGAGAGAGAGAGAGAGAGACATCTACGTAGAGAATATGATACTTTTCTGGAGTGTGGACGTACCAGGTGCTTGAGAGATGCAGGATACATGAGATGAGAGATGAGGCTTTCCAGTAAGACAGAAAAGCAAATTAATGGTACTTTCTGTTGTACTGAGGAGTTTTGATTTAATGCTCTAGGATAGATATTTTCATTTTGAATATCTACTCTGATTTACTGGTAGTGGCAGCCAGAACTGCTACACTGAGCAATGTTAAAGTTAATCTAGTCCAGTGAATCAGAAAGAGTCTCCTGAGTCATTAACGATGTCTGCCATGGCAGCATCCTGAGAAGGAATGGCATGTATTCCATATATTTGCTAATGCTGTTGCATAAAATGAATAATAATTGTAGGAAAATTATGCAGTAGAGCCATATGACAAGATTTTCATTTTAGAAACATGAAATATGATGGTATTTGGAGGTGGGGCTTTGGGGAGATAATTGGGTTTAGACGAAGTGATGGGATTAACATCCTTATGAAAAGAGAAAGAAAGAGATAGGCAATCTCTCTCTGCATGCATGCACCAAGGAGAGACCATGTGAAGATACAACCCAGAAGAGGGCGCTCACCAAGAATCCAACCATGCTGGCACCCTAATTTCAGACTTCCATGCTCCAGAAATGTAAGAAATAAATGTTTGTTGTTTTACCCACCAAGTCTATGGCAATTTGTTACAGAAGCCTTAAACTGGTATGATGCAGAAAAATATTTAAAAGAGTTATTTTAAAAGGTTTCGTGTATAAGGATGTGAGAGCTTGGCAAGTGCAAGCAAAGTAAATGGATTCCTGAAATTCAATCATGGGTATCTGAGTGGGTTCCAATCACTACTATAGAGAATACCATAGAATAAAATGGGTGGTGGGGAAATACCTGAGTGCAGTTCTCACATCTTGAAGAAAAAATTGTCCAGGAGGGTTTTTCTGCACAGTTCTGTAGATCAGCAAAGGAGGGCCTTGAAATAGAAGTTTCACACCCATCGTCATTTGCAGTTAAAGAAAGGTGACATTTTGTTTGGAAAGGCAGTGTGTGCTAAAACATGTATTGGAATTGAATTATAACATATTTCAAAACATTCGTGTTTAAGGAATTCAAAGTTAGTAACAAGGTGAACTGGATAAAGGGCAGAGTTTGCTAGGTACAAGGAACTAAAAGTACAAAGGCATGGGTACAGAAGTGAGTGCAGCTGTGTAACTAGAGGTAAAAGGACAGGCCTGTGAGAAGCTTGAGGTCTCTGGGGAAATTAATGAGTGGAAACCTGGAAATGTGACTTCAGTCATTTGCTAGACAAAGTACCATGAAGCACTCTATGAACTGCTGTAATTTTACACATACCAAACGCAGCTTATTTTTAATCATTTACTCCTGTGACTAAGTCTGGGTTATAATTTAAAAATAGATCTTCCAGTGTAAAAGAAGTTGCACAGGAAGGAGATCCTTGCTGAATTAAGCTGTGCTTAAGTGAGAACTGCCGCTTAAGAACAACACGTTCCCTGTGAAAAAAGATGGCAAATCCATTTCAGTGAGCCTAACCTTTACCAAGTGCTATTATCAACTCAATTGTATGTTTTTTCCTGTTTCACAAACATGTTCCCAAAAGACTTTTAAAATAGCTTTCTTTCCTGCTAAATTGTTGTGCCAAGCACTTTTTCTGATTTGCACCCTTAACTGGACCAGGATGTGTTAAAAAAAATGCCCCGTCATGCTTGACAGAGTTTAATAGACCTTAACAACAACAGCGAAACATTTTCCTAACGTGACTGTCCCTCCCTCACCGAATCTTAAGATGGTGCATTTTTATCAAAATATAAAATACCCTGAAGAAACTAAAGAAGCAATAGTGTCTTAAAAAGTTACTCTATTAAATCAAAACATCTAGTGAAAAATCTGTCCACCAAAGTAAGATTTTGTTTTCCTAACAAAGAGAAAAATGTCACTACAGAAAATAAAGTTTTTTATAAAAGTTCAAATCATCTAAAAAATTAATGATATGAAATGGTTCCCTAGGTATCTTATAAACACTTTTATTATTATTATTATTATTTTTTGTAGAAAACACAACCATAACATCCTGGGGTCTATCTTGGTCATTTCAAAATGAATCCCATGCATTACTGGAGTATTTTTCTCAAACTGCAGCTTGGCTCGTAGTTTACCGTGTGTGTCTGTCTTTCCAGTGAGGAGTTTCCTTACTAAATTCTTTCTGAGCTGCAATAACAATGGCAATCTCAAAAGAAAAAAAAAAAAGACGACGAAAGTAAGTAAAAAAGAAACACCATCTGATGGACACTGGTGGAGGCTATGGCTAGAAAACTCACATGAATGAGGCTTTCTGGAGCAGGAGTCAGTATGGGTATCTGAATAGTATGCTGCTTTAGACAGCAGATAACAACAATGAAAAATAATAGCAGTAGGGACTTGTACCAGAGGAAAAAAAGATAGAGCAGTAGAAAGCGAGACACGGGGCAGAGAGCACAGGTTTCACACGGAACGACTCTGAGTTTGGATACTAGGGTTTGGATACCAGCTGTGGAACTGCAGTATTTCCTAACTGGAATGCAGGCAGAAACCTAACCTGTAAGCTTTACCTTCTGTAGCTCTAAGATGGGGAAATACATGTCTCATAAGTATATTGTGGGGGTTAAATGTAATAACCCACACAATTCCATATCACAAGGACTAGGAAGTGATAACTGCTAAGTAAGTGGTGGTCTCTCCCCTGCAGCAGAAATGGAATGTCTTGGTTTGCTTTAATTGGCCTCAGTTAGAAGACTTATAATTGTGAGTAAAATTATATGTGAACATTTAACAATGCCAACTTTCCCAGCTTTCTGTAAAGGAGGCTTTGTGAGCTCATGAACACATGGTAGGATTTTAACATATTTTAGCGTGAATAAGGATGGGCACTGTCTCCAAAATCACTTGTTTTCTCACCAATACTAATTGTCTCTGTATGCATAACACTCTGCTTTGTTACGGAGTACCTTTTAAATATATATTAACCTTCCCTTCTAAGAGTGGTAATAAACACCAGTTATTACCAGTTAAAGTCTCATCTTTTCTCATCATCCCGAGGACAGTATTGTTAAGGAGGTGAAGACATTTATGTCTTGTCACAAACACAGACTCTAAAATGACTTGTGTATTTGCATTATTACTCTTGATTTTTATTTGTTTCATCAATTCCTAGAGGAAGAGGAAAACCAGTGAAACTGAAGGTGTGGGATTCATTACCTGGAATTAGCACTCGGTTATTAGTTGGAGATAAATTTGTGCAAGGAGATAAAATGCAGACGGCTGAAACAGTAAGAAAGAAAAGCTTGCAGCCAGCAATTAAGCTTAGCAGAAAGTTTGTTAGTTTGGAGGAATGGCTGCTGTGTTCCTGAGATACTTAGTATGCAATAACTAGGGAAATCACTTAAGAAGTTTTGTCCTTATGAAGTACTTCCATTGGACTATTTAAGTCCTGTGTGTGTATACCTGTGTTGTCTGTATGTAGGGGTGTGTGTGTGTGTGTGTGTGCATCCACATGTGCATATGTTTTAACCATTTGGGACAAACCAATGTTGTGTCTGTTAATATAAAATAGTACCAGTGTGGGGCTCTGAAGCAGTTGGGCTTTATCACCTCACTCAGAATGACTTGTCAAAACTTGACACCAGACCACCAAACCACCATTCCCAACCAACACAAAACAAACCAAACCAAACACAACCAAAAAAAAAAAAAACACAAATCTGATATGTTGTATGTGAAAAACATCAGTTCATCATCTAAAATTATTGTTTAAGCTCAAGAGCAATTCAAATAATTTCTTGGCTGTAATATTGCATATATTTTGTTTTAACTCTATTTTATAAAAATTATTTGTAAGCAAACATGTTCCTTGAAAAAATGGGAGTAAATGTACTAGTGTAAATGTACAGAATATTCAATACACATGTCAAATTTAAATTTCTACTAAATATCGTCATCATAAAACATATCTTAGGTGAATTCTGTCTCTGCAAATGTAGAACACCAGTTGCTGAGAAAAAGGGAAAGGCAAATAAATAAAGAAAATAAAAGAAAAGGAAGTATTGAGAAATCTAACTGTATATTTTTATTTTTATCTATTTTTATCTATGTATATGTTATTTTTATCTATGGTCTTTGTAACTAACCATTCCTGGTAATGCTGTGGTTGGTACTCAAAATAAAGATCCAATAATTGTTAGAAAAAAGATGTGGTTTGGTCACTTTTTGCTGTGTACATATGAGAAAGAGACAAAGAGACAGAGAAAGAAAAAGAAGACAGAACGACAGTCTTACTTGGTTTATTTCCTACTAGAATAGGAGTGATGGAATCAACATTATTAAATACACACAAATTAAAAACTGAAAAATCTTTTAGATGTATGAAGAACAGAATTTTGGAAAAAATGGAGCTATTTTGTACAATAACGCTAGTAGTGTTTGTGAAGTCTACCATCTATCTTTTTAGGACTTAACTATCATTCCCAAAAAACCTTATTTGAACTCATAACTTCTTTAGTTTCGCTCCACCTTATGCCTACAGCACAAATAGGCTGAATGTGCCTTTTGTACGTGCCTTCTAACAGCACACTATCACACTAGATAAAGTTAGGTCTGTTTTTGTTTTGTTTTCTTTTTTATCTTCCCCACTAAAGGTAAAAGCTATTTGAGGGCATTGCCTTTTTAATCATTGGGATTCCCCAAGGTATTGTCTGGTATTCATTAATCTTCATTAAGTTTTTTAATGAATAAATACATGAAATAATTATCCATTACAAATATGCATCCATAGTGATGATAATTAACATTGTTTTATACTTTACGAAGTCTGATCACAGTAAAACCCACGTATATTTAGGGAGAATAAAGACTGGTTAAGATAATTTGTTTTGTCCGTTTGTAAAGTAAATAAGGAAAAGCACTTGAACTACTCAAAGGAAGTGTTTTCTCACATTTTTGAAGAAAGCAAGCAAAAAAATAGTAGGCAATAATAATATTGTGGCAGTTAAAATGGGAACATTGTAAACAATTTCAAATGAATTATTTCTTTTAATTCAGAAATAATGCATATTCAAAATTTTAGTAGTGCATTTTCGCCTATTAATCTTAGAAATTTGTGCTGACATTGACTTTTATATTACGAGAGAAAAACTTCAATTTTAATAATACAAGAATGAAAAGTCTTTGGGCATAAGGTAAGGACTGCTGTGCAGTGAAAGATAAATATACAAAGCATTCACACTAAATCTTTCTTTAGCAACAAGTACATATTTAGGTAACATATTGCATTTAAAAAATTCAAATAGCACTACATTGAATATGAATAAATCCAGGTTCTAATTTTAACTAAACCTGGGGATTACAGAGGAGACTGAATTGAGGCTGGTTCCAGCAGCAACAGGTGTGATTCTAAGACTTCTTTTGCATGGTGCATTAAGCTTTGCTAATGTTCCCACCTCTATATGTTAACTTTGTTTCTGACACTAAGCAAACTCTACATAGTTTGAGCAAAATCACACCATTTATCTTTTGGTGGCCTCAGATTATTTTTACTTAATTTGTAAAATAAGATACTAGACTAGATTCTCAAGGTCCTTTTTGTTCTTTAATTCTATCATTCTGAGGGAAAAAATGTCATTACTATTACATCCAAGACATATATATTAATATAAATACATTAAGTATTGAAAGCCAAAGTTAAAAAAATAGAAAACCTTTTCTGGTTAATTTACTTCAGATATACGTGAAACAAAATATTACAGTTTGCAACACAGTGCTATTTTCATGTTTATTTATATATTTATGAAACATTTTTGGATTTTGTTTTCAGCTAGGGTGAGGTTTTTCTTTCTCCTTCCAATCCCTTATTAATAAATGAATAGGACAACATTCTCAGAAGCATGACAGTATATATTAAAGTTTATTTAAAACATTATTGAGAAATAGAGAATCTAGAAATAAAACCCAATGATGTTTAATATGATGTTCATAAAATTATATTATGTACTACATATCTTTCCTTTAAAACATTACGATGATACAGAAGCCTAAATGCCTATTGCAGAAATAAATAAATGTATTTACTCTAACCTTGTGCTAGAGTCCTCTGTTCTGTACAGAAATTAATAGTAAATAATAAAACCCCCTTCTATGGCTGGTTTTGTTTTTGCTCTTGGGATAACTAAGGATTTTAATTTTATTGTAATTTATGTACAAATTCTCACATCTCAGAAAACCTACCAGGAAAATTTTAATGAAATAAATTAAGTAATTTAATAACTGTACAGTGGAGATAATTATATTCCAGCCAGAGTTAAAAAATAGCTACACCAAGAAAAATAATATTTATAAATGCAGTTTTTTAATCATTTTTATTCCATTCTCCTTTTCTCTGTGCTTTCTATAGTCACATTGTGCTGTATAATATTTTATAGAAATATAGAACTTGCTTTTTTCCTAAAAATAAGTAGCAATTACATTTTAAAGGGAGCATGAATAAATTAATTCAGAGCACATAAAATGTTCACAACTACTCTTGGTTAGAGGTCTGAAGTCTTTCCTTCTTCTTCCCTTTCTTTCTTCCAACACTGTAACAGTCCTTGTGAGCTTTTTGTAAAGAAATCTTTTACATGTGAATGCAGTTAATTGACTCCCTTTACCAAATAATGATGGATAATAGCCTTGGTCTCCCTGGGAAAGTGTTTACAACATCAAGTCATTTTTTTTCTCCTTCCACTGGGTCAGCCTTTCAAATATATTTGCTTTGATTCGGGGAATAACCTTAGTAGGGTGTCAGGATTTCTCTCTGGATCAATAAAGGAAACGTTATTAAGATCTAAACATCTGTCAGAAGATATTTATGAAATACTTATTTTCTGATATTTTCTTTCTAAAATACTAGGCTCAAATAACTGTAGGCAAAAGAAATTTGGTACAAAATATTTGAGTTTATAGAAATGTAAGTTTAGTGCCATGACTGCATACACCATTGAAGACAGCAACTGTCCAAAGCATAACCTGCAGTGAAATTATTAAATGTCATGCTGTACCTTGGAAAAGTTTAACTTTATTCACACATTCAACAAATGCTTATTGAGCCACTGGTATGTGCCTAACACTTGGCTGGGTGTTGGGAAAATAATGGTGAATAAAAGATTAGATGCAGGCCCTTGTGAAACTATAATAGGGGAGACAGGTATTAATCAAATATTCATACAAATTCAAAATGACAAGATAGTCCTATGAAGGAAGAAGATGACCTAATCTGGAGCATTAAGGATGGTTCCCCAGAGGAAATGGTATTTTACTCACTTGATATCTGAAATTTGAGTCCTCATCGACTAGGGAAAGACTGGAGGTGGGACAAGGAGAGTTGATTTGGAGGGATGAGAAAAACATAAGCAAATGCCTTCTATGGAAAGGAATGGAGGGCAGAAGGCAAGGGAGAGAGCTGTGTCAGGTGAGGCTGTGGAAGATGCAGGGACCACACTAAGCAGGGAGTTAGACGACTTGTTAAAGACTCTGGCCTTTGTCTTATTACACTGGCAAACCTGTGTTTTCAGTAGCTGACCAGAAAATAGGTGGTTTAGCACTGAGCAACAAAAATCAGAGAGAAATGGGTTAAGAAGTGAGGGTGAAAACAAGAATAAGGAGTTCCTTTGAGATTTTGGTTTTGTAAAGTCAGAAAATGGGGTATAGTGGTGGATGTGGGAGAATCTGTAGGGTAGAAAGAAGAGTTTTGTTTTTGAATGAGAGTGACATGAACATTTTAAAATATTAATGGGGGATCCATTTGAGTGGAAGAGTTTGAATGTATTAAAAGACATCACAGATATTCAATTTTTTACCAAATTGGAGGAAATGAGGTACAAGGCAGCAATGGCAATCTGTTTTACAGAAGAGAAGAGATATCTGCTCTACTTCACAAGTTGAGAAAGAGAGAAAAAAAAAGGACACTGATTCTGATAGGCTTATAGGTGTGGAAATATGCAGGTGAGGGAGCTGTATTCTGTAAACCTCTTGTTTTGAAGCACTGGCTGTTGAGAGAGAAGGGAAATATGAAGTGGGTGTTAGGGTTTTGTAGAAAGAACAGAAGGTTTGAAAGCCTGTTTTAGACAGTGGAGGAAAGTATTGACTAAACCAAGTAGGATTTCTTTGCAGGGAATAAACTGGTTTGAGCTAATTTTAAAGTTTGCTGGTGGGTGGGTGTAACATCAGTTCCACAGCCCACAGGGGAAGAATGTTAAGGATGAAGAAGAGCTGAAGGTGGGATCAGGGGATCATGAGGTACTATGGCTCAAGACAGAGGTGCATGTGGGCCTTGATAATCTGTGCCTTTGTACTTTGGGATGAGAGCATGGTTGAGGTAGTCTCAAGAGGCTCAAAGTGTGTGTGTGTGTTGGTGTCGGGGCAGGGGGCGGGGAGAGGTAGGTGGGGCCACAGGATTTAATGGGATTTAAATATTTTATCTGGTGCATTATCCTTCCGACTTTTATATAAAAGAATAAATAAAAGACTCATTATTTTGTCTGGTGGGTGACAGAAGAAGGAATTGCATGAAATAAAAATCAACTTCAATTACTCATGAAAGCTTTAATAGTTGGAAACCTTGCTAACCAAATTTTCTCTTTTAAATGGTACCCTTTTTACTTCTTGAATTCAGATCTCCCTAGAAATACTGAAAGAAATGTACTGAAAGCACATGGAGAAAAAAGACAGTTGAGGTAATCTTAAAAAAATTAATATAAACTCTATCAAAAGTTGTAATAACTTAACATTATGTAATATCTCTGTATAACTATAAATAAGACTACTGTAAATACTACTAAATTGATTCTTGTTCATGAGTGTATGTACTAACCATGTTGATAACATTATCTGCTACACCTAAAGAGTTTTTAGGTGAAACAGCCTCACACATTGCTATAGTTGTTTAGTCAAGCAGATCCCTTATCCAACAGCAGCAATATATAAGGTAGCAAATGACCCATGGTATGATTTAGTGTTACAAGGATGAATTTGAGCCAGTTTAAATCTCTTTCAAAATTTTAACTGAGAAAAAAAATTATTTAGTGATGGATCATGAAATGGGATACCTAGATAAATGCTAAGATGTAGAATTGGTGTCAAAACATAGGATAAAGGATACAGAATCAGGGCCATTAAATATTATGAGGTATTGTGACAGAGACAGGAGAAGCAGATAGAAGGATAAGCCAGGGAAGTAGGGGGTGTAGTAAAAAGAATTACATCCTGCCTGTAATCCCAGCACTTTGGGAGGCTGAGGCGGGCAGATCACGAGGTCAGGAGATCGAGACCAGCCTGGCCAATATGGTGAAACCCCATCTCCACTAAAAATACAAAAAATTAGCCAGGCGTGGTGGCGGGTGCCTGTAGTCACAGCTACTCGGGAGGCTGAGGCAGGAGAATGGCGTGAACCTGGGAGGTGGAGCTTGCAGACTGCACTCCAGCCTGGGCGACAGAGCGAGACTCTGTCTCAAAAAAAAAAAAAAAAAAAAAAAAAAAAAAAAAAAAAAAAGAATTACATCCTGTGTGCAGAGAAAGAATTAGCACCTTTCTAACGAGAGGCATTAAGGACAGAGATGCAGAGGAGGAACAGGGATCTGGGACAGTAATGGCACAGGTTTAATGGGAGTGAAGTTACTGAGAGAAGGTCTGCCTGCATCCTTCCAGTTTTAGAATTGAGTTTCAGTCTGCGTGAGATACTGCTCTAAATCTTTCCTGATTTTCAGAAACATTCTTACATTTCCTATTTCCACTAGTCAGGATAGCTTGAACGGGTGTCATTTCTTCAAATCCATAGTCTGTGTGGAATGTTCATTATTTTTCTCTTGAAGTGGCCCAAAGACAAGAGAAATGATCCACAGGGTAGACTTGGAACTGAGTACTGAAAAGTGGGCTCAAGAGCATGGGCACCAGTCTCATTATGGCATCTGACTTGGGCAACCTTTGCAAATTCGCTTATCTCTCTGACTCTTTTCTTTCCTCATCTATGAAGTTAAATATTTAAGCGAAATGATTTCTGTCTCCCTCTAATTCTAACTCTTTCTGGTTTCACACGGAAAATCTCATGTTTATTGTATTAAGCAGATCTTCATAAAATATATGCCTGTATCTGGAATTTAAATCATAGACTATTATCTGAATTATTCAAGCTAAGGGCAGCCTCTGCTTGACATACTATTTTAAAACTTTTTTTAAAAATAGCTGGTGGAAGATGCAAGTGTGAAGAGTGAGAGTTGAATCAAGCCTCAAGGCCTTAAGGCTTAATCTAATACAAAATGGAATATTTAAATACTGTAAATGGCTTTCAGGTTTTAAAGCCTAGGACATCTCAAAATATTTGTCCTTTGGTGACTAATTCCACATATATCAATAACTAATTAGTTTTTATTGATTATTTTATCTCAACTGGTCCTATTATAGTTACTATGGATCATAAATATGCTTTGTTGATTGTTTTCTCTCAACTAGTACTATTAGAGTTGCTATGGATCATAAATATGCTTTGTTCTCTGCAAACTTGCAATTTGTGAGGAAGACAACATAAGCATAGTAAGCATTCAATTTATTGGTATATAAGGATTTATCTCTGTATGTTTTCAGGGAAGGAATTATCAAAGAAGGCTGGAATGCTTAGGGTTATGGAAATAGAAGCTCCAGGGAGAGGGGAAATCTAAGCTTGCCCTTAAAGAAAATGTAGGAGAAAAAGAGACAGAGGGAGAGAAAGAGAATTCTAGATAGAAGAGGTAACATGAGTGAAGACAAAAGACAGGGAAAAAAAGAGTGAACATCACATGGGCATAGCACTTACATCTGAGGATTTCAACAAGTCTGAAACATTCATTGTTTTCTTTGATATCATATATAATTATATGTGATAATTATCAGCTGTTATATTTTAAACCTTGTAAGTGACTCACTATTTTTATCTGACTGTTGCTCTATCTATAACTGTTATATATTTTACCAGTTAATGTAATTATATCTTCCCTCCCATATGAGAAAAGCAAGAGAATGCGATAAGACTATAATAGAAGACATTGTAATTTACGTGTCAAAAAGACAAACCTAGGGGAAGACTAAGTCCCCAGCAAACGATAGAAATGATTCTTTCATTTGGCAATTCTTATAGAAAAACTCTGCAAAGTAATTGTTAATGGCCTGACCTTGAAATAATCCTCTTTATTTAAACTATAACTTGTATGTTGACAGTACAAGGGCTGGCACACAAAAAACTGTGATTTATATTTCAGTAGATGTAAAATACCAGAGAGGGAAATCCAGAGTTGCTTTGGTCACATTTACATCTTAAGGGAAGTGAGAGTTATTTGGCATTTGCAAAGACTGGAAATTTGCTTCTAATTATGGAGCTGGACATTGATTGAGGCTGTATTGTGTTAAGCTATGAATGTAAACTGAGGCTTTCTCTGTATCTATGTAACTTGGGCAAATTATTTTACTCCTCTAGACTCAATATCTACATAAATAAAATGTGGATAATAATATTATATTTCATTTTATATCCTATATGTGACTATTACTTGACATATTGGAATGAGGAGAACTCAGAACATTTTCTGGCACACAACACTCAATAAACGTTAGGCATTACTATAATGAAAATTTCATATTGGATATCATTACCTGTCATCTAACAGGAGGAAAGGAAAGCATCGTATCTAAATTGGGACAGCAACATAATAAATATTTTATTTATGTGCATATTTTATTTGTAGGCCGGAAGCTTTTGTCTATCATGTTTTATTAGGATGTGAGTATGGGAAAGGCATGTAATTAGAGTTGCCTAAGAAAGTTAATTTGCAAATTTTTATCTAAGAAGTTTTCTGAATTTCTCAATAGTAGTCAACCCTACTCCATTCTTAATTATAAAAATAACTTTAAATTTAAAAAGTATAAATGCATGGCCACATTTTAAACCCATCACTCTCACGTCTTAATGTAGGCAGCAGCATGTCATACTGAATTTATTTAAAATTCACTTTGCATTAAGAGGAGTTGTAATTATTAGCTGCCAAGCCTGGAAGAGATTGAAAACATAACCTTTCTTTTTCCATAATATAATAATGCCTAAACTCAAAGTATATATGTGAATCTTGGCTAAAAAATGACATCTGACTGGCATCCTATTCATGATATGCCATCTTCTATCTTTATGCCAAATATACAGTGATACACAGAAGTTGAAGAAAAACTTATGGAAATACTGACATTGAAGACAGATTTTCCTAGGACTGTAGAGGCATTCTTATTAATGTGAAACTGGACTAAGAAACAACCAGTGTCTACCCACCAGACAAACATTGGCACACACATCATCCCAAATTTACTATTTTCTTTGAATCTCAGAGAACTGAGCTGTGCCACCAGAAAATTATTTTTTTTTAAAAGGTAGTCTATTTTTTTTCAAATGTTTTCCCCCCATCCATCCAGAAAATGAATTTCCCAGAAAACAAGAAATACATTTTGTTTGTTGATTGATTTAGTTGGTTAGGTGTGGTCACTGGTGCTGTCACAATAATCTCTGTGGTTAAATGTTAATCCCACAAATCAAAGCCAGATAGGCAAGGAATAAAGTAGCAATACGTTAAGGTTCCTGCAGGAAGAGTTTTCTATGCATCCTGCTGGTAAAAGTGTGAGAGCTCCAGATGATAAGATAAAAGGGATATAGAATATATGAAAAGTCCACACTAAGTAAATGCTTAGACAAATGCTTCCTAAATGTTAGGACTTTTGCTAAAAGCTGTGCTTATATGCCTGCTTTTGAACTTCTCACATGAAAACGGGTTTTGAAAGAACATTAGCGAATAGTGAGCACAGCCAAGGCAATTCACAAAACGTGTCTGTGGGCAAGCAGATTTGTCTTCAGGCCATGATTAGCAAACAAAATAAAACAAACATTTAAAAGGTGGCATGCTTGAAAAATATCAAGACACAAAGGGATCAGAGGAAAAATATACATCTGAAGTGTACTTAATAATATTGAAATGTTATATAAACTTTTGTGGTATCTAACAATGTTTGGGACAGGAAACTCTGCCAATGTGTCAGTGGTGGACCTGACCTGCCGTCTGGAAAAACCTGCCAATTATGATGACATCAAGAAGGTGGTGAAACAGGCATCGGAGGGCCCCCTCAAGGACATTCTGGGCTACACTGAGCACCAGGTTGTCTCCTCCGACTTCAACAGTGACACCCACTCTTCCACCTTCAGTGAGGGGGCTGGCATTGCTCTCAACGACCACTTTGTCAAGCTCATTTCCTTGTATGACAATGAATTTGGCTACACCAACAGGGTGGTGGATCATGGTCCACATGGCCTCCAGAAAGTAAGACCCCTGGACCACCAGCCCCAGCAAGAGCACGAGAGGAAGAGAGAGGCCCTCATTGCTGGAGAGTCCCTGCCACACTCAGTCTCCCACCACACTAAGAATCTCCCCTCTTCACAGTTTCCATGCAGACCCCCTGAAGACGGAGGGGCCTAGGGAACCTGACCTCGTCATGTACCATCAACAAAGTCCCTTGTGCTCAGCCAATAATACTAATACAGGTATAAAGTATTATCGAAAAATGCTAACAGAGTGGATGTTGTTTGTAGCACAAAATGCAACTCTACTAGGTAACGCATATATTAATTGGATAGACTTAGTCATTTCACAATCTATAGATAAATCAAAACCTTATGTTGTACATGATAAATGTGTATAATTTTATCTGTCAATTAAAAATAAACAAATTTACTAATGGTAATCTAATAAAGTAATGTTTAAGCAGGACATTCAGCACTTATAATTTCTGTGTGTAAATATCTAAAATTTTTCATCTTGAATGATACAGAGTTACCATGTCATACTGAATGACATAGAATATCTTCTGTACTCCTAATTTCCCTGTTATCCTAGTAATAGATCCAAATAGGTACAAGAGTGGCCCTGTTTCTTACACCTAAATAAAACTTATTAAACACAGATAATATTACATACATGAAAAAGGAGAAAAAATAAAAATATTGGGAAATGTAAAGAAGAGCTAGAAATAAGACATTAAAAGGCCTTGTATTTTATTAAAAACTCTTGTGAATGCGGGATGGTCTAAAATTTTGAGTCTGATCCTTCTAGTAGATCAAGTTACCAAGTGTATGGTCTGTGGTATGAAATTAATCAATTTCTAGGAAGAAATGCTATTATACTCTGAACTAAATGCAAACAGAAAATGTAGGATTCTCTCAAAGAGAACATTCTGTAATTCAATGTATATGTTTCTCATGTGAATTTCAATAATAAAAAATGTGGCAAGTTGCAAAGGGCTGTTTCTTATGTTCATCAATAAAGACCTATAATCAGGCATAAAAAAGTATTCTATAGCAATTAAATATAATGTAGTCCTTCAATCTGTTGATTTGACTTCACCTAGGAATAGACTTTGAATTATCTG
Source organism: Pan troglodytes (assembly GCF_028858775.2). Lineage (NCBI taxonomy): Eukaryota > Metazoa > Chordata > Mammalia > Primates > Hominidae > Pan > Pan troglodytes. The sequence continues at coordinate 89,445,528 of NC_072411.2, forward strand.
AAAAAATAAATGCACTAAATATCCTTTGAGTAACCCTGACTATATATTCTTTCTCTCGAAAGGGATTTTTAGTAAATATATATTTGATAAATACAATTCTTGACGAATAATGAGGGTGAAGCTCTCTTACTGGAATAAGATTGAAAGCTTTTTGTGTCTGAAAATAAAGGCCATTTACTTTCTATACTCAAGTGAATTTTAAAATGTATTCCCAAGACAACGTTTTTCAAAACTAATATATAGATGAAAAAACTAATTGATGTTTCAAAGATATACTCAGAGTAGCATAGTTAACAACTACAACTATGACAAAAAAACAAAAAGCAAACAAACAAACAAAAAACAAACCCATAAACACACCAAAGGAAAGAAAAGAAATACTAAAAGCATCAATGGAACCCAGAAAAGCTACTTTTGGAATAGCTTCCAGAGTAAACATCTTGTGACATTTATGCTGGTGAGGTTTATTATTGTATAGACTTCAATTATTTCAATCCAAATCAAATATAGATTTAAAATATTTAATGAAATATATGCCTGTGTTACAGATAATGTATGCTTATTTATTTTCCAATTTAAGCATAACTCTTAATAATTTTTAAAACAATTTTAACATGCCTTTGACCTGTAATGAACAACTACAGAACCTGAAAGATGATTAAAGATTCAGTAGTAACATAAGTAATATTTGTGGTAAAATATTGATTTAAAAATAATGTAAACTACATTAAAGCTATTTAAATAGGCCATGGGAGTCAGGGAAGACAAAAGGTCTAAATACTTTTCTCTTCAATATTTTGTTTTATGGAAATATTTTTATATTGAAATAATTGTATTTAAATTTAGATTTTGTGATAAAAGTTAATTTAAAGGTATGAACTATAAAACCACCACAGGAAAGAGGATAATGTTTCAACAGTTACTTGTTAATGTAACAGTTTATAAAATAAAAAGTAACCCACAGTATAGGATTTTTCACATTTACAAAGTGTCAAGTGTTTACTTCTTCATCAATATCGCCTACATTTTCGTTATTTAACATCTTTGCCCAATTCCCACTGTAACCAAGTGTATTTCCATGCAGTCAAGTTACTACCCAGCTTAGTTTGAGGTTAAATGTAAAAAGCTTTGACGTTTTCTGTTCTCAGAGTCCTCCTGCAGAAGCCTTTGTTCTGACCTTTCACCCATACCCCCAGGACTTCTATTCACTAAAAATGTGGAATTATCCATGCTAATCCTGGAATTCTGGTCATTAAAAGAAAAAAAATTGTGTATATCATTCTCTGCATCAATTTCAAAAGTTATTCTTCGCACCTATATTTAGAGATGCAGCTGAAGCTTAAAAATATTCAATTGGGCATATAATTTTATAAAAATAGAGCATTCTAAAAGGAATTGAGAATCATGTAAAATTTAACCTGTTTTTACTGGATCTATAAGTCAATATAAAATATTTATTTTTCTGTGTACATTCCCATATCTATTTAATGACACTGTATCATGTTGATTTTGTCTTTTTTCTTTCATTAGCCTATATATTCTTCATGAGAGTAAATAAAACTAATCGTGTCTTAAATATCGACTTCTATTGTTATTTTGAATCTTCCTAAGGGTATAGGTCAAGGTTTATTCATTCTTACCTTACCTTCTGTTTTAGCATTTAAGACAGCTCATAGTAGACATTGGAAGATTGGTTAAATTGCTATTTAAATGACGTAGAATACAATTGTTTAAGTAATTTACCAACCTTTGCAAAGCTGAATTATATTTGTGTATTCTGTCAATATTACATATTATTAAGGTTCTGAGATGTGTTCTTTATCTTTATTCAGCTTTTCCTATATTCTAGAAAATTTCACCTTCTTCATAATAATTTCTTAGAAACTTGTGTTATTTTTTCTTTTTTTCTTTTTTTTTTTTTTTAGATGGAGTCTTGCTCTGTCACCAGGCTGGGGTGCAGTGGCGTGATCTCGGCTCACTGCAACCTCCGCCTCCCAGGTTCGAGCTATTTCCCCTGCCTCAGCCTCCCGAGTAGGTGGGATTACAGGCACGCGCCACCACGTCTGGCTAATTTTTTTTTTTTTTTTTTGGTATTTTAGTAGAGACGGGTTTCACCATGTTGGCCAGGATGGTCTCAATCTCCTGACCTCATGATCCACCCGCCTCGGACTTACAAAGTGCTGGGATTACAGGCATGAGCCACCAGGCCCTGCTGATATTATGGACTAAATTGTGTCTGCCCCCAAATTATATATTTAAGTTCTAACCCTCAATATGGTTATATTTGGGCATGACACCTTTAAAAAGTGATTACGGTTAATGAAGTAATAAATGCGTATCCCTAATCTAATATGACTGATGTCTTCCCAAGAAGAGGAAGAGATGTCAGGGATATGCAAACACCCCTGTGAGGATGCAATAAGAAGGTGACCCTCTGCAAATAGAGAAGAGAGGCCTGAGGAGAATCCACACCTGCCAACACCTTGATCTTGGACTTCCAGTTTCCAGAACTGTTACAAGATAAATTTCAGTTGTCTAACCTTCTAGTCTATGGCTTTCATTATGGCAGCCTTTGCAAATTAATACAGTTAGCTTGGGCCAGCTCACAGAACTTAACTCCAAAGTGAAAGCTGGCAAAAATTTCGAAAATTTTATAAGTGGAATTTTTAAAATTATCTAATTTTAGACACTTCCTTATTATTGAGTAGGCCATTTCATTTTTTTCAAAGATAAAAACAAAGAAATATATTTTAATTTGCAGAAGAGCAACTTACGTTAACTGAAGAAAATGCTTACTGAATATGAAGTTTAAGTAAAATGTGTTAAAAGAGCCTCCCTTAAATTATTTTAGCTAGAAGCATAAATCTGTCTCTAAACGTTCTATGATAGCATAATGAATATAAATAGCATATTATGCCATTATAAATAGCAGTTTTAAATGATATGATTAATAACTGTTAGTTCTGGAGTCATATGCTAATCTTTGTGGAAGCAGAAGCTGGCTCATATACTGACAACCTCTGTTTGCCCTACTAATAATTCAACCCCTAGTTGCTATTGTCACATTGAACTACAAATTCCTAACAGAAATTACTCCAAAACCTAGGAAATGAAACAGATGCTAACATTTCAAGAAAGCCTTCAGGACAAGAACATTAAAAAATCATTTTCATGTAGTGCTTGAAGTAAATCAAATCTGCTGGTATTTCATGTGCTTAAGCGATCACAGCTTTCCCAGCCAGTGAGTATCTTTAAAAGAGAGGTTTCTGTCTTTCATATCAAGTATTATTTTGATTAAAATAATCATTTAATGAACTAGATCTGGAAGAAGTCAAAGGTCTTTTATAAGATTATGACATAATAATATCTTAGAAAAATCTCTTATTTACTGAACCACTGTTTTTTTTCAAAGAATAGGAAAAACATTATGGTAAAGCTCATCGAAGGTATAACTTATATAGGCTAATAGTTATACTTAGATTTCTTCTTCTTTGATTTTTTTTCAAAAGAAAACAATTTTTTAAAAGTTTTTTAAAAGAATGCATTAAAACCAGTTATAAATTCTTGTCCACTACTGCCAGGAAAAACAATAAATCAGTAGGGCCTCATGCAACTTATTTGGAAGTCCAAAATTGATGGTAAATATTATAATATGAATTTACATTTCAGAAAAATATATGTTCAAGTGCTTTGTGAGTGAAAAAATAATAATTTTGAAATATGCATGTAAGAGATGTACTCTTCTGAGAGTAGAGGTGTAGGGAACACTAGGTTCAGAACAGAGGAAGAAAGAGTAAATTTTTAATATCTAGTCTTGGTTTATTGATAGACAAATACAGTAATAATCCATATCTAGAGTTTTACTTTCAAATAGATTTAACATATCTGAATATTGGATACTTTGCATGAGTTTTGTGAAAAGATTGAGTTAAAGGTTTCAAAGCCATTTGAGAATTTCCTTTGAACACACTAAAGGGTATCTGTGAATACTGGCTTATTATATCATGGCTGATTTACAATAATTTACGTGTTGCCTTTCTTAGCTGGAACTGTATGTGCCAGGAATAGATTAATCCTTATGGTTACATAGATCGGCAGCAAGACCTCCCACGTGGAAGTAGCTATATTCATCTTTGTCATCTGAAAATAACTTTATTAGAAAATATCACATATCTTCTTATTGCCAGCCAGGTGACTCATAGGAAAGTACAAGATAACTGAAATCAGCTACATAATCCTATAGTTCATGCACTATTTTCAAACACTTTGAAACTTACTGTTGGTAAGTAAATGTTTATCTTAATTATATCTAAATAATCTCTTCCATAATTACTCTTGTGATTGAAACCTTGTTAGGCCTCAGAAGCCTCTGGATATCAAAATAACTCATAAATTCCTACTTTTATTTGCACCTCAGAACATGAGACTTCCAGCACCCTGGAAAGTTCAAGGTGTTTCTTAAACTCTCTAAAGGGATGGTTTGCAAGCCAGCCTCTTTCATAGGACCACCATAGGCCATTCTTTCTCTAACAGTCCGATTTAATTTGTCCATGACTTCTGCCTTTATAGTCAACTGGAATGCCTTTACTCTTGCTACTATGTACTATTTTATGCTGACACTATCTCCTGATGCTCTCAAAGTCATCAACTCTTGGGCTGCCAGAGTCCTGCTACATTCTGTGCACAACTGGTGAAAAATGGCCTTCAATTTTACCCTCTGCTGTGTTGCTATCTGGGCCCTACGGCAGCACAATTCCTGTCAAGTGTTTTATTAATTCCCTCATAAAAACACCATTTTCATCTTCAGCTGTCTAGATGCTCCAAACCAGTTCAGTGTCCAGTAAGCATAGACACCATGCCACCCTTTGAGCCTTTACATTCTCATCGTCACAAGTTGGATCTCCCAAACAAAAGAAAACCATCCAAATTTCTTTTCCCTCTTCAACAAAATTCAAAGCTTCTTGGCACATTATTTCAAGCATACAGATGCTGGTGGGAGTGTAATAGGAAGTGGACAAAAGGAAAGATATTTGGACCAAGTATTTTATCCTGGCTCCACCTTATGAATAAAAGGAAAGTAGACATTTTCAGGAATTCACTGATGTAGCATTAAAAAATCTATTACCAAGAGATCAAAGGTAGCTAGCAGGAAATAAGATAAAGGACTGACACCCAATTGTATCCACAAGGCAAGTGTTTTTATTACTAAAATTCCAATAAAAAATTAGTGTTTCTAGAAAATAGATATTTGTATCTGAGTTCAGGCAGATTAAAAAATCAATGAGTTTTAAAAATTACATTTAATGAACAGAGTGCTTTATGGTTTTGTTTTGTTTTTTTTTGCTTTACTAATGTGCCAGCTTGATGTCTCTAATAACAAGTCCGGCTTGATAGCCCTGCTAACAAATCCAGCTTCATCTAGTACAATAGAATATATTTTTTCTGAATTCATTTCCATTTACTATCTGCTCAGTTTCTTAAATTAGAAACTAACTTGACTAATTCAATGGACAATGGATTGGATATGAATCTAAAATGAGGCAGTTTCCTGAAGCCCAGACTTAACTGTATGTGGCAATTTGCTTTGGGGCATTGTGCAAGAGAAGGTTTCTCAAATTTGTCTAATAATAGTGAGGCTCTTATAGTAAATATCACAGAATGCTTTGTTAAATTTGAAGTTCAACACATAAGAAAATGTCCAGAAGAACACATTAATGTCCAGAAGACATTACCTAATCTTGTCTTTTAGAAATTATCAGCAACATTGTGTTGCTGATAACTTCTAAGAGACAAGATTAGGTTGTTTGTGGACATTTATGGAATAGTCAGTACAAATGTATTGAAGAGAAATGGTATAATTCTGATTGTGACACTAGATTACTATTCTGTTTCTTTTAACTTTCTTGCTTCTCAATTTTTAATGTAAAATATGAGGGGGGTATATTAAAAAGATAAAAGGATCTTTGTAATCCTAAGAAGCTAGGAAGATAGTCTACTAGAAGATATAAATATAGGGATTTTGAAAGCTCTGTGTTCAGAAATGGCATCAAAGTAATAAAGTTCCAATAGAGAAAAGGAATTACAATTCATATTACAGTATTTAGATAGGACTGTAAGAGAAATAAATAGCTCTTCCTTATTTCTCGTTTAAAATTTCAGACAAATTTGACCTTCAAAGATATGTCTGAACAATAATAATAGAACATAATAGAAAAATTGTTCTGACTGCAAAGAAATAGACCTTTCCCAACAGTCACTTCAAAATGCAAACCAGAATGTATGGTCTATATTGTTTTTAATTTAATATATCTATGTGAACAAGCATACTTCTTCCTCATTTTCATTGCATAAATTTTTACTTGGAATGCCTTTGAAGTTAAACCAATGTGCTTCAAAGTTACATGTATGTATGGTTTTTTTTTTCACCAACTGTACATATGTCTACAATTTCCCACCAAATATGGTATCAAATATGTAGAATCTGAGATGTTATAAAAGCATTCAAAATCATATTTTCCTCATAAAGGAAACACAAAATTGACCTTAATAGGATATTATTGAGGAATATTTTAATTATCTGGTTATAAATTCTAAGGTTTCCCAAGATTTAGAAAACTTACTCTTGGACGGCAAAATTTACTCTAAAGTATTTTGCAATTGTGTGTGTGATAGTGTTTGAAGTGACAGGGAAACCTATGTATCCTGGAAACCTATGTGTCAAGGCATTGTTTTCTGGATTATTTATTGGCATATCCAAAGGCTTGGGAAAAAACTTAGGATAAATAGAGAATAATGAACTTTTTCAGAAATAAATAACTAAGATTACTCCATGCAATAGAATCCCAAATGATTTGAAGTTAGACTTTATTATTAGTTACACAGTAAATGTGATAAACAAGTTTACCCTGTGTGATACAAAAAATAAAAAACTGCAGCATGACCATAATTTTTTCTTTATAGATAAGGGGCTCTCATGCTTAAAGTCTGATTAACATAGCCACATCTGATTTCAAAATATAGATATGCCCAATGAGGTAGTTCTTCACAATGGGAATCGCTGGTTAGGTGTTGGTTACCCAATTTCTCTTATTTAAAGTTTAATGGATATTTGATGCCATATAGACAAAACATTTGGAAGGAGTTTCAAATTCCCATCTGGAGATAGGTGTCATATAAAACAGCCTAAAAAAAATAAGAATGGTTTAAAAGGCTTGCTTGAGTTAACTAATGGTTGGCAGGCCCATTTGCCAGGCTTATTGAATCAAGCTTTACCCTCCTTTAAATGAGGGGCTGTTTCTCCTTGGCAGGAATGTTTTAGATTCAGCATATTAAAAGCTGCAAATATTTGTGTTGGGTTTTCCTTTGTGAGCTATCTACAGCAATGTGAGAGAGCGAGTACATTTAGCCACAGCAGGAACTTCCCATAAAATCACAGTAAATGACTGTGCTTTTCTTATAAGCCACACCCTTCCTAGGCATTTCTCAAATACTTTACATAGAAATGTGTTCACTTTAACAAAAATCAATAAATGCAAATATTATTTCATTTGTTTTCATTAACTAGTAGAAATAGCAGTAATATATTGTTAATTATATTAGCAGGACCCTATAGCTTAATGCAACAAGTCAAAAGGCATCTGGCCATTCCTAAGTATTGTGACTGATGGAGTAATATAGACAAAAAAATTGGATAACCTTGGAAAAGTATGAAGATGTGCAGTTTACAAAGAGCTGGCTGAAAATTAAGGAGAAATGGCAGATTTGAAACCGTGATAGGTATAAATGAATTGTGGTATGGCCTGATTAAAAATTGTACTTCATCATATTCATACTGGAGTCTACATAATTTGGGAAGAAGAAATATTTTGTCAAAACTGATATATCCCATAAAATATAACTAACATACTTTGCAGGGAAGCTTAAGGAAGGCCTGGGAGACAAAATGGACAACAAATGTAACAATAATAATATTTAAGTGCAATAAGGTTTTTTATAATGTCATTTTTTAAAAAATAAAGTTTTTTATAATGTCTACATAAGGGAAATCAACACTGCATTGACTATTAGAATTAGTTTGGGGGTCTAATGGACTATTCCTGAAATTTGGACTGAGGGGTCAGATTATTAATGGTAGACCTGAATTTGTCTCAAAGAACAATGTTTTGGAATCTAATAAAATCTCTTCAGATACTCTCTATTTAACTGATTGCTTGTTTCAAAGGTCAATTCATTTTGGAAAAAGATTATAGATTTTTCTCACATTTTATGACAACATAAATGTTGACAACTTATGTTTTTGTTAATGTATAGTGTTATTCATTATCAAAAACAAAAACAAAAGCAAGCTATTTGCTAATAGTCATGTCACAAATATAATTATTATACAAAGAATTATACAGTCCCAGTTGCAATGGACCTTTCTTAACTTCCTTATAATTTATTATCATTTTAAAACACAAGAGAAACCCATTTGGTGTCTTCCACCCATAGCTTGAAAGTCTTATATTTATTTGCTTATTAGTAGTACATTTCCATCTGACACATGTAATATTAGGTTGCATTATTCTAGATCCAATTATTCCTTCTGTAAGTGAAGTTTATGAAATAAGGTTAGTTGTTCTAGTCACAAATGCATTGTACAATGAAAAGCATGACATTATAACTCACTATATTTTCATGATAAGAAAAAAGTATGCATATTTGTTGATAAACGTATTTGAAGTGTATTCCTTATAGTGCGGGAAGTGCAAAGATGAATGAAACACTCTAGTAAAGAGCAGTGTGCTTCAAGTTTTTCTGTTGACACCTTGTGTAAAATAATTTTGAAAGAACTTCAGCCATTTCAACTGACAGATCAGTTGTAAAGCATGTAACTTTTGGCACATTTTAAATGTTGACATTCTAAAGTATAACTGTTATATCATTTTTAAAAATTCACAATGAAACATAAATATAAAAGCAATTCAATATCTACCACATTCATTTAAAATAAATGAGTTCTTCACAGCAGTTGGAAATGGTACTTCATTTCTTTCTCTCCTTGAAATCATATCCCAGTCCACTACCCACCCTTCCTCTTATAGAATTTTATTCTATTAAAATGTATTTTTATACTTTAAATTATTTTTAGTGATACCCTGAAAGAGAGCCAGGAAAACTCATTATATAGAAAAAAAAAGGAATAAAGGTAGCACGGAGCAAGAAAGAAGATAAAGTGACAGGGAAATAGATCATTAGATGAGCAGGTAACACTTTAAAATCTGTGAAGTTATGGTGTCTGTCATTTTTTTTTTTTTTTTTTTTTTGCAGATGTGTGCATTGCTGTGATGTAAATCTCTTCTAATCTTTTCTCGTGAAAATCTTTACCCTGCTCTAAAATGTTTTGCAACAAAATTTGTACACAGATTAACATTTTATTTTGAAAGAATCCTGTCCAAATGGCGGCAAATGAATGTTTTTAAAAAGTTCTTCCAGATTGCATTATCACTACAACTTTTATAAAAAATAATGGCAATAATTATCATGTTGATAATAATAGTGGCTAACACGTCTGGAAGGCTTACTAAGCTTCAAGCACGAATCTATACATTACCTATTTATACCTCTACTTGTAGCTAGCTATTTATATAGAGTGTCCACCAGGTCTGGAAACACAAATGATATATAATAAATGATTCACTGATATATATTAGATTGTAATACTTTCAAAAAGTAATATTTGATTTTCTAGAGTTATGATCACCTTACAACAATCATGTAAGGTAGGTACTATGCTTAACCCAGCTTTACCTATAAGGGACCTGAAGCTCAGTCAGTTTATTAACTTTAACATGTGATTAAAAATTGATTAATTCAAGAGTTGAATCAGGCAGGCTGGTTTTAAAGTTTACACTCAAGATCAAAATGCATTATAGACTTTGATATATATTTTGATTCATAATTCATCTTAAACAAAAGTAAAATTTTATTTACCCTATATTATTTAATGAGATGAAGAAAGGGGAAGCTCACATGTCCTTTTGAAAGGAGGCTTGGCAAACATCAATGTATCGACCATCCCTGTCCCCTTGTTTGTGGCCTAAGAGATTGTTACACCTTCCAAAAATGCTCTCTAGTAAGATTCAGAATGGGTGATACAACACTTGTGTTTTTTGTGTGGGGAGGGAGACGTAGGTAAAAGAGGAAAAGGAAGATTGTGAAAAGAGAAGTGGAAAAGGATAACTAGCTGGAAGCTTGTAGCTTCGAAGTTTTCTCTGGCAGATCAGTTTTAGGAAGGAGATCAAATCGAGTTTGAGAATCAGGAAATTGATTTCTGTAAAACAAGCTGTTTCTGCCTATGTGGTAAGGGTATGGATAACTCACTTCATAGATCCTTGGTCTAGGGAAAAGTGTAACACAAAGTAAATGATGAAACTCAGTTCTATCAAAAATGAAAATGTTGTTGCATTTGAGAACCATTATGGTGGGCAATGTAGTAAAAAGGATAAGACATTCATCCTAATTTAATGTAAAACAAATTTGAAAAGAAAAAATGATAAGTAAAGAATTTCATGAAGGTATTATCGTCACTGCATATAATATGCTTTCTACTAAATTTCAATGGCAGTTTATGTTTACCTACCATATTAAATAATTGCTATTACATTGGTATCATAATTCCTCTTATGAGAGGAACTGTTCTTTCTGATAAAAGAAATTAAAAATCCACTTAGAGTAGAGCAGACTCTTGGTCATAAATGTTATCAGGTGCTCAAATATCAGGGGAAGAATTCTCCTCTCCATGAATCAAATTAGAAAATGCGTTACTTTTACTCATGCAACAGAAGCTGGAAAATGAGGGACAAAAAGAAAGAATGGGGTAAAGACACAATGAAGTCAAAAAGATAGAGAGAGGCCAAAATAGATTATTGGGAGAAATAAGTGACACCTAAAAATGGTCATTTCTACTATTTGATTTGAAGTTGTTTGCATTGGTAGTATGTGAACCTCTCCCATATCTGCTATCATGTAAATCTTTAATGAAGTCTACTGTCTGTGTGAGTGAAATTTTTTACAGAGATCAACACCAGGGCTGTTTCAGGGATCAATGCAAAGCAGAACAACTATATGCACTAAAGAAGAGTCTGATTAAGGGCAAATTAACAAGGACATTCAGGGAAGCATATTCATGAGGGATTCCACCATTTTACAGAAATAATAATAATATGAAAATCTTTTAGTGATGAAGAAGTACTGGTAGACTTTCATGGCACTTAAGATGAGACCCTCAAGGCACATGATCAAGGACGATTACCAGTACTTATTTAAGCCAGTGTCATATTTAAGTCCCAGCTTTATTTTGCTGTGGAACATGTAAGTTAACATAAATGACAAGTCACACTGACCTCATTTGGTTGAATTTTAATTACTTTAATTGGAGACACTGCTCATTATACAGCAAAATGAGAATAAGTATTTGTAAACATTCTATTAACAAAAATGAATCTTTTGAATCTTTAATTATGACCTACAAGTCATTAATTGTGTCTCTCATACACATGGGAGTATACCTAATTTGAACTCTGAGAAATAGGACAGTGTGCTATAAAATTTTAAAGAGATGATAAGATGATCATTCATAAAATTGATTCATTAAGCAACACTTCAAAATACTATAAGCAGCCGGGTACATTGGCTCACGCCTGTAATCCCAGCACTTTGGGAGGCCAAGGCGGGCGGATCACGAGGTCGGGAGATTGAGACCATCCTGGCTAACACGGAGAAACCCCATCTCTACTAAAAATACAAAAAATTAGCTGGGCGTGGTGGTGGGTGCCTGTAGTCCCAGCTACTCGGGAGGCTGAGGCAGGAGAATGGCGTGAACCCGGGAGGTGGAGCTTGCAGTGAGCCGAGGTCACGCCACTGCACTCCAGCCTGGGCGACAGAGCAAGACTCCACCTCAAAAAAAAAAAAAAAAAATACTGTAAGCATAACTTTTCTGGAGTATTTTCATATAATTTACAAATATATTTTTAGTTTATATAATATGATAAATATTGCTTCAATTTTAGCTGGATTAAAATTTAAATGCAAAAATTGATCTATTAAATGATTAGAAATTTATAAGTTAATATCTTTACTATTTTGGAGTCTGAAAGAACTTTCCACAAGATTACTAAACTTTACTGATAACTAGAAATAGATGCTTCTGTTGCCAAAATTCAAACTAGCCAGAGACATTTCCCTTTATTTTTTTTTATTTCCCACTTCTTACCCATCTGTCAAGTTTTGGTCAGCTGTATGATTATATAAATAAAACCATACAAAAAAAAAACCCTTGTAGTTAGAGGAATTGAACTACTATAAATCACATAGTTGGTTACAAAGAACTTCAGATGGTATTTTATTTCTAGCTATTATCTTTAGGTCAGAGAGTTACAGGCAGCTATTTCAGAAATTCAGAGCTGGGATGGACCTGAGAAATCTCACAGAAAAATCTTCTCAGTTTAGAGACAGAAATTAGGAGTTCAGGAGGGTTTTGTGATTTGCTTTATATTCCACGGCAGTGGTAGATGAGCTAAGACTGGGAGCCCCCTCTCCTAAGTGTCTGTTCTGTACTCCTTTTATTATGTTAAAATGGAAACATATATAATTCAAACTAATATGATGGCAAACTGCAATCATAGTTCTCATTTACATTTTTAATCTCCATAAAGATAATTTTTTCTACCTCTTTCTTGCTGGAATTGAAGTGAATTTACACCTTAAACTGCACTATTAGAACAAAAACAACTCAAAAGGCAGCCATTAACTTCTCACAGAAAATCTTTGCAATGCTCTACAAGTTCTGTGAGACCAGGCTAATGAAGAGAATGCACCTTTAAACTTGGACCTTTCATTATCAGCTACTTCCAATTTATCTTCTTCAAACTCTCAAACATATGTTATAATTTATAAGTTGAAAAACACACTTGGAAAAAATATAGTGTATTCCTCTCAGTGTTCACATGAAGACATGACTGATACACACAGATAGTGGAGGCCAAATCCAGTTCTTCCCTAGTAAGTGAATTTTCTCCCATTGTGCTCTCTTTCCTATATACCTTTATTAAGCAAACTTTGGGCCTTTTGAAAGTTGATCTGATATTACTTCACATAAAAACCATCAGGAAGAAAAATCCATCTGTCAGATATAAGTAGGCATTTTGAGCATTCAAACCTTGCTCTAAGGAACAGTGAGTCATGTGAAATGAAATGTGCAAAGGAAGCTGACACATGAAAGGACAGAACAACAATGATGAGTTCCCAAAGACATGCTGTGGGAGAAAGAACAATTATAGAGGATCTATTTTTGGGTCCAGCAGTATGAACTGGGAATTTAAAAATCACAGCTTAAGTACAGAAGGAGGAATGATGTCACCCAGCTTTAAATTTAGGAGAAAATAATTTAGTAGCCTTTAGTTTTAATTTAGGTTATTACCATTTATTACGATGATACATTATTGAATTGTCAAATGTTTGCAGTCTAAAAACAAGTTAATGCAGGACATTTAATTTTGTAGGAAAGGCAGCTATGAGGTGTAACATTAATTGCATAATTAATATTTTATTTGCCATGGTACTATAATGCCAAACATAAATAACAAGACAAACACATCTGGAACAGTAGTCTTTCTGGAAGCACCAATGCCCCAAAAGCCTGTAGTTAATGCCCAGGATTGAAAACGAGACTCTCAGAGTGGCCAGGGAGTTCTAAAAATAATATTTAGAGTCATTTAAAGTTTTTTCTTCGCTTATAAATAAGGTTATCATCTTATGTTCCAATTATGAAAAAGTTTTACATCCATTCATAGGAATATAACAGTGACAATGTGAATAGAAAATAAAGAACTCTATAGAGAAAAGGAATTTAGTTCAAATGAGCAAATTAGCCCTGTTTTATAATGTTAAACATAATTTTTTGTATATATCCATATAATTATGGTTATATGTTTTATATAGTATATGTACATATAATATATGATGTCTGTGGCTAATTTTACAAAATAACTAATATTAATAAATCTAATAGGACACATTCAAATTAATTTAACACTCCTGGTAGTCTGGCCAAGAGAACAGCAATAGGGAGACTAAGTCCACTGCCAAGGTGCCAAGGAAATAATTTTGTAAGTTTGACAGATGTCCATAATTCCATCTTTATTAATATTTTGTTAGATTGCCTTTCAAGGTTCTCTTTTATTCTAAAGTTAACTATATACCTTTCCGTGAAATATTTCTTACTATTGTTAACATGGTCTTATCCTCAGCTTTACTGGAAATGCAACATGTTACTTTTATTAGGTCATGAATGTTCTTTTGTAATATATGCAATACCTGAAAGTAGGGCCATCCAAAGTTTTGACAGGTGGTAGCACAAGTGGTTGGTGTATCATCGTAGGACCCTAGATGACAAGAGAACATTCCTGTGAATTTGGTAATATTATGAGTGGATGGTGGGATTTCTCAGAATTTAAACTCAAGTTAAATACTAGTGTGTTTCTTTGTTAAAACCATAAACATATATATTTCAAATGATACTTTTCAATGGAAAGTTGGGAGGAGACATACCAGGTATATTGAGGTTGTCACCATGCTAACCTGAAAGTAATCAGTAACTTTGTTGTTGGCATCATATGTCCTAAGAATAGGAACTCCAACAGGCACAAACATGGAGGCAGATAGTGCCTGTTGTTTAAGGTCTTGGCCCTAGGAAGATGTGTAATCTATGTATGAATGGCTCTGGTCTACGGGCTGGGGATATGGTAGTCCCTGCTCTCATGGAGCTTATATTACAAGGAGAAAAAAAAAAGAAACAAATAAATATTAAAATGGCCAGTTTTGATAAGTGGTATGAAGGATAGTAAAGCAAGCTAAGGGAGAATAGGGAGAAATGAGAAATGTATGATGGTGGTATACTAGATAGAATAGTCACAAAAAGCATCTCTGAAGAGGTGGTATATGAGCAGTGGACCTGAAGTAAGAGAGCATACCAAGGAATGTTCAGGAGAATGGTCATTTTTAGAAGAAAGGATGACTGAGTCAATGGTTCTAAGGCAGGAATGACTTGGCTAGTTCAAAGCACAGAAAGAGAGTCAATATGGTCATAGTGGAGTGAATAAGGGCAAAGAGCATTCAAGAACTTGGTCAAAGAGGGAACCAGAGGCCAAATCTTGTCAGTAATGAGTTTTAAATCTCCATAAACAGGATGTTACTAACAAGTTAAATTCATTCCCTGTCAAACAAATATTGAAGTTACATAAATGTAGTTTACATACATCCTTTCAGGCTCAAACTAATGTTGAAAGCAAGACATAGCTAGTTTACCTTGCTTTGCATTTACACGCTGTTTGAATTTTAAGAACTTGAAAAATGTCAGAATTGCATTTTGTGAATTATTTATCTTAATTAAGTCATAATGACATTTGAAAGGCTTTTAATGACCTTGTGCTTATGGAGCATCAATTTTCTACTATACCCAACAATAATCAGATCTATTGCCAATAATTTCTTTAAAGTCAACAGAGATGTTGACCCTCAAAATGTAAACCCTCAAAAATATTCAGAAAGCTTATTATTAAAAGTAATCTCTGCAACTGAGTCTTTTGTAAATCAAAAATCACTTCCAATTATTTTGAAAAATTACCTTGTAAATGTTTACTCCTTCATGTGTTTTAAAAACATATTATATATCACTAAAAATTAACACATTTTATAATTAGAATCATGTGGTCATATTAATTAGATGTGTATTTGTACATTGGCAAAAAGTCTGCATATACAGTCAACACACTGCATTAGGATGTTGCAGTCAAAGATGGTCCACATATATGACTGTGGTACCATAAGATTTTCATACTGTATTTTTACTGTACTTTCTATGTTTTGGTGTGTTTAAATACACAAAGACTTACCAGTGTGTTACAGTTGCCTAAAATATTTAGTACAGTGATACAGATTCGCATTCTAGGAGCAATAAGCTTCACCATACAGCCTAGGTGTGTAGTAGGCTATCCTATCTAGGTTTCTGTAAGTACCCTCTGTAATGTTCGCACAATGACAAACTTGCCTAATGACACATTTCTCAGGACATATCCCAATCCTTAAGTGACACCTGACTGTATTTAGAATCTGGATTTCTAAAAGCTATTTCAGAAAAAATAAAAGTTCCTATTAGTCTCAGCCTTTATTGGCATACATATGGAATTTACCCAGTTCAAAGTTGAAGTTTATTTTGAGTATTTTCCCAACTTGCTAGAAAATACCACTAGAAGTAGAAATACTCAGAAGCATTATTTTTTTTCTGCATGGTTCTTTTCTCATCCCAGCCAAAAATGCTATGAAAGAATCTTTCCAGCTTTTTGGTGTTTGGGACATGAAAATGGTCACTTCTGGCTATCAGAAAATGTATTGATGAGTTAATTTTGGTTAATAAACATGTTGCATATATTAATAAAATTACAATGTATGTGTGAACATGTATTTACTACCTCTTTCTTCTGAAAAATATCAGTTATCTGTGGTATTAAATTATGTACTAAAATGGATTGATAGGCAAGAAGAAAGGACAAAAAGAAAACATTATTAAGCCCCAATGTGAAAGATAAAAATACCCAGAGAAAACTCAAAAGAAAGAGCTAATTTTGTTCAAGTAGCAAAACTGGCTGAAATGGTTGGACAATAAAATCCTAATCAACTAAATCTGGAAAACACAGAAAAGAAATACAGCAAATAGGGATAACACCTATACTTTCTTGATATAATGTTGCCATGGTGAAATATAACAACTTAGCTGAAGAAAAAATATATAAACCTAAGTATATTTATGAAGAGAAAATCAGAACCTTGAAGAAATATACTGGTTAAATTCAGCTGATGGCTATAAAGGCAATCAAGTGAATTAAAAAATGATGAATTATGTGAAAAACACAAACTTCAATGCTTTCTATGATGTTTTGACGCATAAGAAATAATTTTTTACAATAGGTAGAGAGACACAATCACTCTCAGGAGATATGTAAGCTTCATAAATTATTGTAAATGTGCAACCAATTTTTAAAAAAGACATACACACCCTGAATAGAATTATTCATTTTCTTCCTCTCTTTATTTTTCAAAGGAGATTTTGATAGATATTAGATAAAGTTTTTGAATAAAGAGAAATAGAAAGTTAGAGCTAAGATTCAAGACATTTTCTATCTGTGTTCTTGTTCATGAGAAATGTTATTCATACATATCCAATTTTAAAAGCAATAAAACATATTTTTGCTTTCCCTGGACCACCTAACCAAAGAGAGATACTTAATCCTTCTCTTAAATAGTTACGAGCAAAAAGTGACTTAATTATAACCCTGCAACATTAAGTCACTGCCATTCAATTAGAAACAAATGTTTCAGAGGAAAATTTTAATTCATTTAGCTTACAAATTCATTGTGACTCATAATAAGGAAAATGCAGATTAAAACCACAATGAGATGCTATGTTACACTCAGCAGACTAGCAACAATTAAAAAGTTTGACAATAATACACAGCATTAGAAAAGATATGACGCAATGGAAACCTCATACACTGTTGGTGGGAGTATAAATTGGCATAAGCATTTTGAATTGCTAGGATCCTGAAATCTCACAGAAAAATATATCCTCAAAAAATCATGGACATATGTGTACCAGGAGATATGTTAACAAAATGTTCATAGCCTCATTGTTTGTAATAGCAAAACTGTGGAAGCAATCCAGATGTTCCTCAGCAGGAAAAAGGATAAATACATTGTGTTACATTCATACAATGGAACACTGTAATAGTGAAAGGAAAGAACCACAGCTATACCCATTAACAATGATTTATCTCAAGAACATAATGCTGAATGGAAGAAGCAAGTCTTCAAAGAATGTATTCAAGATAACTCCACTTTCATTAAAGTAAAAATAAAAGCAGAAAAATAAAGTAATAGTTTGCCCAGAAACCATATGTGGTAAAGTCATAAAGTAAAACAAGGAAATGATTAGTACAAGCTTAGGATAAAGGTTTACTTCTGAGGATGTCCGTGTGAGTCAATCAGGGAAGAACATGATGGACAATCTTGGGTCTAGGCATACAGGAGTTTATTTATTTAAACAGTATATGTGTATGTGTTAATGTCCTTGTTTTGCTATAAAGAAATACCTGAGGCTGGGTAATTTATAAAGAAAATAGGTTGAATTGGCTCACGGTTCTGCAGGCTGTATAAGCATGGCTCCAGCATCTGTTTCTGGCAGAGCCTCAGGAAGTCTACAATCATGACAAAAGGGGAGCTGACATATCCTCATATCTCCTATCTCGTGGCAACAGAGGGAGCAAGAGAGGGAGCAGAAAGGTCCTATACTCTTTCAAACAACCAGACTTTGTGTGAACTAACTAAGCGAGAACTCACTTATCACCAAGGGGATGGTGCTAGGTCATTCACAAGGGAGCCATCCCCATGATTCAGTCTCCTTCCACCAGGTCCCACCTCCAACACTGGGGAATCACATTTCAATATTCAACCTTCATATGAGATTTGGAGAGGACAAACATCTAAACTATATCAGTATGGTATACATAATATTCTACATACAAGAAATGTTCTTAATTATAAAGGTTTTTGTAGAAAAGTATGCAGAGTATAATTCTCTCCTAAGGAATGATGTATTTGTTATGAATCTATGTATCAAAATATATGAAATGCAATTTATTAGGGAAAGGTCAAGGGATCTGGATTGGAGATGGAGCTGCCTTATACAGTACTGATCCTATTTGAAAGTTTATTATGTGATTTAAATGTATAAATTATATATGATTTCAAGTTTATTATTATATATACAAAGGAATTTTGGAACAGCAATAATGACTAACCCTTGAATCAAGGTGTGTGTGTTTGTGCATGTGTGTGTGTGTGTGTATTTACCCCTGAATCTGATGAAGGTGAAAAGCATCTACAAATTTGTAATTTGGATTATTACCAAGTTCCTAAGATTTTTAAGTTAGAATGATTCAGACAGGAAAAATGTGACACAAACTCACAGAACTAATCATTCTCAGCCCAGAATTAAAATGGGAAGTATTACATACTTCTTGTTATTTATTGGTAGTTCAATATATATTTATAGTTATTATTTAGTTATTTGTAAAGACAATCACTTGATTTAAACATGCGTCCTATTTACTGACTTATTTTGTTATTGTTAGTTTGACTCTATTGTGTTATTATGCCCTATTCATACAACATCCAAAATACAGAAAAGAGAACACTATGTCAGGGCACACATGCATCATTTAAGCATCATCTCCATCTGTCCATTGAGCCATCCCAGACTAATTTGGTAGGTTCAGAATAAGCAGAGAGATTTTCACTTTACCAAACAGCACTGCTGCTTTAAATGTGGTATGATCAGTGTAGCCCAACCTGTAGAGGTCCTGAGAGACTGAGACAGATTTTATGACCCCTCCACTTAAAAGCAGAGTAATTATCTCGACCAATTGGGTTCAATCCTGAAACACAAGTCAGTTATTACCACCCAGGAGGTGGTATTTACTTTTCACAACTTTTTAAATAAATACTTTTCAGCTCTGATCAGAAGTAATAACCCTGAGACTTAACACCATGTCCCAATCGAAAAGGCAGATAAGGCTTTACCATCCAAAAGTTTAGACCAAGCACCTGGAAGATATTTGCATGTCAACTAAAAATGGTACCCACTGACATGCCCATTGTCCATGGCCATGTAGGCCAAAGCATCTCAATTTATGTGATTCAGCACTGGATTTTTATAATCTAACAAATTATATAAATCTAGCAAATCAAATGTCTTAATGGACTAATTTGTCTTCTTTTACAGCCTCTCCTTTTATCTTCTCTTTCTTTTCTTGTCTTTATTCTATGTGCTCCCCTTTTCTTTTAAGGTTTCTCTTACTTTCAAATTTCAAGCCTCCCTCTGATCTTTTAACTTGGTGAGCAATAATTACTAAGTTAATTTTGTTCTTAAAGTCATATCTTTCTATTCTTTAGATGAGAATTTTGTTTGGATATACTTTGTTCTGGTTGGCTTTTCACTCTTTAATCTTGTTCCTTCCATTTCAAATTTCATTAATTTTTGGTCAATCTCCCAAGCCTTCACATTGCATTTGTAAAAGCCACTGTCACCAGACCTGAAACAAAATGCATTGCTCTGGATTTACTCAAAAAGAGCAAAGTTTAGGATGTGCAACATTTTAAAATGTTAAATTCAATTTTAAAAACATATTTAAAACTCAGATACATATAGGCCGGGCACTGTGGCTCACGCCTGTAATTGCAGCACTTTGGGAGGCCGAGGCAGGCTGATCACGAGATCAGGAAATCAAGACCATCCTGGCTAATACAGTGAAACCCAGTCTCTATTAAAAATACAAAAAATTAGCCGGGCGTGATGGCGGGCGCCTGTAGTTCCAGCTACTCGGGAGGCTGAGGCAGGAGAATGGCGTGAACCTGGGAGGCGGAGCTTGCAGTGAGCCGAGATGGCGCCACTGCACTCCGGCCTGGGCCAAAGAGCGAGACTCCGTCTCAAAAAAAAAAAAAAAAAAAAGCTGAGATACATACATATAAACATGGAGAGCACATCTACTTTAGAAACATCTGAAGTGAAGAACTAGTTAGCAATAGGAATTAATTAAAACAGGACTTATCAGAGAAGTCTTAATAACATTTGTTTGTAAACTACATCATGAATTATAAAATTGATTTAAGGTTCTATTTCATGCTGTAGACTAGCCGGTTATGTCACTGGTGTTACTATCAATCTCTGGAATAGACATACTTAACACAGTCAAGGCACTCCAACATAACAGAGAGCTAAAAAAAAAAACACTACTAAAAAAGGTTTGAATTTTATACATACCCTAAAGTCCACTCTGCAACAAAGAGTAAATTGTAATAATTAGCAAAACTATTTAAAATTTATAGAAAATGTTTTTACATCTAATTTAGGATCAAACAATTATTCAGACTTCAAAATAACCTTAATTCAATCTACAAGTAGTATTTTGTTGGAAAAGGCTCTCAAGGATATTTGGTGTCCCCACTGAATCTAGATGAGAGTGAACAAGTATTTTGGCACGGCCTTTTTCTAAACAAGAATATTGGGAGTAACCATTTGTTATTGCAGGGACTGGTACTAGCTTGAGAAAGTGTGAAGTGCCTCTTTACTGTGAAAAATTAGTCATCTTTGCACTCAAATTTTAAGGGCAAAGTATACAAATTCAAATTTCTTTCAAGGCTTTTATTTATGTAAAGTTTATCTTAAGTGCCTTTTACATTATTTCATCAAGCCTATTCAAATTAGAAATTTCCACTCTCTTGTCTTTGTAAAGACAGCCCTATTTTTTTTTCTATTTTAAGCTCCTTAGAATAAAGAAAATGTGTTGTAGAATACTGAGTTATCTTGCCATATATAAACTTATCAGAACAAATTGACTAATTTTAAAAACAAAATATAGTTTATGTTTTGTAATAATAACTTTCTCAAAAATATGTTGTTTGATAATGACTATCAAATAAAGTCAGAAAGTTTAGGGATAAGAGTTAAGAAACAGGAAAGGATAGTGGTAGGAAGAAGCCATTTGACAATTTTAAAAAATGTTTTGAGTAATAGTTCATCTAAGACAGAGAGTTATTTAATCCAAACCAGTGTGTTGCTTATGATTTAAAATCCAGTCAGTAGTGTGATAAGAGAATATGTAGAAAAACAGTAAAATTACAACTTTGACACATTTTATATACATATTTTATCTGAATACTATGGATGTATGTTGACAATCAGTATTTTTCTCAAAGTAAAGTTATTGTTTTACTGAATGACATACATATTTGAACTCAGAAGAAAGAAAACCTTAATAGTGACATTTCTGGTAAATGAATAATTAGAATTCTGTTTTAAAAGAAAACAATAAAGTTAACACTGAATCTCAAACAAATGGGGAATCTAAATGGGAAAATAAAAGATGTATTATTATAATATGAGTTGGGTCCATTCAGAATATAACTTGTGTAAAGATCCATAATGAGGCTTTCAAACAAATTATGATTTATTTAATCACAAATATGTATTTCAATTTATAAAAGAGTCCTTTGGCTGTAAGTTTAGAAAACTTCCATAACAATACAATGAGGTAAGGTCATTGACAGTTGGCATTGTTTTCAGAGTTATCTGTATTTATACATCAACACTGAAAAGCTTAATAAATTACAGACTGACAAACATGTCTGTTTACCAAACAGACGTAAAACTTTTTGGCAATTAAACAGAATTTGTATTCTGCTATAGACGTTTTTAGAAAAGATTAATTTTCTTTCCCTCAATTTCATTGCTAAGTTGTTTTTTTTTTTCCTCCTTGTATAGGCTCTTTAGTGCTATTGTCCAGAAAGGCAATAAGTAACGGAATAAGGCTTTTGTTGGGAGGCAAGAGTTGGCAAGTCAGCCAGTTTCAACAAGAATTCTGCCAGTTTTAGCCATTGTGTGGCCATTTGGGGAAAGGCTTCAACATTTTATGTTAAAATACTGAGCAATCTTCTCATTTACCCTAATGTGAAAGGTCATTCCTTGGAATTTAGTAAAATCTGAACACTAAGTATATTACAGGAAGCATCTTTACTAACTTTTTTCCTTTCAAAGTCAGTGAAGAAATACATATTAGGTTGAAGTAAGAATAAAAAAAAGAAAACTAATTTTTGAATATTTTCTTTTTGGAAATATACAGTGATTCTAACACCTTCAGTAATTTTACTCTGGCATCTCTTGAATAATATATAAACTCACATGAAGCCAATATCCAGTTTTCTGTGATTTAGACTCTAGTATAAAGAAACATTCATTCATTTATTCATTTAAATATTTAGTAAACAGTTTTGGGGCACCTAATATACAGGCACTTATCTAGGTGCTTCATATATATTAGTGAAATGAAAATCAGGCAGAAATCCTTGCACTGGAGCTTACGTGTTAGTGGGTGGCTGGAAAATAAAAAATAATAGCAAGTTTGGGTGCAGTGGCTCACACCTGTAATCCCAGCATTTTGGGAGGCCAGACTGGGCGGATCACTTGAGGCCAGGAGTTTGAGACCAGCCTGGCCAACATGGCGAAACCCCATCTCTACTAAAAATACAAAAATTAGCTGGGTGTGGTCACGCTGAGGTAGGAGAATTGCTCACACCCAGGAGGCAGAGATTGCAGTGAGCCAAGATCATGCCCCTGCACTCCAGCCTGGGCAACAGAGCAAGACTGTGTTTCAAATAACTAACTAAATACTAAACTAAACAAAACAAACAAACAAAAAACCAACAAACAAAAAAAACAGTAAATATGTAAATTATAGTAGATTGGTGCAAGATGATTAGTATTACAGGAAAAAAGGACAAACTAAAATAGATGAAAAAGAAAAGAGGTCTGTGGTAGTATAGACGTAGGTTGATTTTAAATAATTATCGATGTAAGCTCTTTAGAAGAGTTCGCATTGGAGCAAGATTGCAGGGTGGTGAGGGACTTAGGTATATGGATATCTGGAATAAGAACATTTTATGCTAGTTGAAAGAAACCCACAGGTAATTCTTAATTCTCCTTTAGAAAATGTGCGTATCTTTCTTTAAATTGGTGGCAAATGAAATCAGAAGTACTGGCAGTAAGTAAACTTGTCTAGAGGTGAAGGACTTGATAAATGGAAGAAGAGACATTTAAAGCTGGAATACAAGATCTATAGGTCCATAAGTAAGGAAGATTAGCATTCTTTTCATACTCAGATGCTAATGTGATGCTTATGTAATGTAGAGAAAAAGACAAATAATAAACTTAGAAATTATTCAAATAAATACTCCCTCATACTATTATTATATTACTATTATAATCTTATATCAATAAAATTATATGATGCACAATGATCTTTGTTCCTTACCAAAAATTTAATTTCATTGCAAATAGTTTTTAAACTGGAATGGATATACTGTAGTAACTGATGTCCATATGCATATTAGGTTGAACTAAAATGTCCAGACGAAAAAAAAAAGCATGTCTGTTATAAAGACTGTTTCCCTTCCATGTTGATAACATCACGCAACTATTTCTGTAAGGAAAAATGTAGACCAGAATGTAGGACAAGCCTTGAAGTCTAAACTATTTTGAGTAATTAGGGGTAGAATGTTGTCGGAGTGTAAACATCTAACATCTTTTATTTCTTTCAAAAAAGCACATGCCATTTCAAGACCTACACCATAGTTAGATTTAATGAAACATTGAGATGGAGTCTCCCTTTTCTAAGTTAGGAATCCATTAACTAAATTTATTTAACTTATTCAGACCTCTAGCTTAGGAAGCCACAAGTTATATTTAAGGTTTTGAACATATGCAGTCTTTTATGGTACTGGAGTCAGGAAAGTTGAGAACTTGCTGAACGAACTTAGCTTTCAGGATTAGTATGGAAAATTACACATTTAATGGATGTTTTTGAAGAATGCTTGTGTTATATCTAAACTCAAATATAAAGTCTTTGTTAATTTTGGTGTGTATTTACTTTGAAGGAAGTAGACTGGAATTTGGTTCATTAAATATAAACATATATTAATTTTATGATCAAAACGACTTTCACACTGATAACATGGAACATAGAACAGGAAATCCTTTTGGAAAGTGCATAATTAAGGAAGTTAGCTATTGTTAGAAATTCAATTAATTAAAAAATTAAACAATATTTAGGAAAATCATTATATGAATTTCACTCCTGCCAGGTTGTTCCAGACCTTAATATTTGCTCATATCTCATTTGAAGGCCTTCCTATCCAAATTAATGAAGACAAATATTCATCAAAGCTTTATTCTTAGGAATATCACTTTCTTTAACCTTGGTATTTGCAATGGAATTAGACACAAAAAAATATTTTTTGTCAAAGTAAGAAAGGTAAAAAATTATATTAGAAGCAATTGAAAGGGAGATATTTCAGAATATCTTAACCAAGGAAAACATAAAATTGCGAACACAGTGAATCTGGTTGTTGTTTATTTCAGGTTTTTTGATGTTTCATCAATAACTGAAGGTTTGCTACGATAATAAATATATACATATTTATTATATGTATTTGATTTATCTAATTTATCAGACATTAAGAGATCTGATTTACCAGGTTTTGTCATTTTAGAAAACACTCTAGTTAAGATATTGAGTCTTGATCTTGTGACAAGATGAAAAATAGAGTGGCAGCCAGTATGGATTAAGACTTTACACTTTGATTGGAATTGTCTTTACATAACATGGAAGTGGTGGTGTTGTTGTCCAGAGCAGGAGACCTGTCTTGTTGGCCTTTGACACCTAGCATAGGGCCAGGCACCTCGTAAGTACCTCTTATGAGGTACTTCTATGGACCATATTGTTTAATCCTAGTATCCCCTAAAGGAAATAAATGTATAGTCATATGAGTTAAAATATAAATATTCTTTGACAGAAATAAACTCTGGGATGAAAAATCAGTCTGCTTCCTTCCCCCAAATGAAATATACTGCAATATTACCAGATTTTAATTTGTTTAGAAAAAGAGCAATTTTAGCATACAGGAAAATATGCTACTCTTGACCACTTGAGGCCAGAATGCAGCTATTGGGCATATGGTTTGGAAAAAAGTGAACGTTAGACAGGCTAAGTGAGAAAACTTAGTGGAAGGAGAGGGATACCAAAAGACAGATGGAAAATTACCAACTGCAGATTGTACTTACTGTATAGTTTTTCCTAACGCCCTGCAAGTCATGCTGTCTGTCTGCTGGGAAAACTCTTGGCCATTTGTTTCTGATGTCCATGTCTGTCTTTTGAATTCTGTTCCTTACTCTTTGATCTATAAAAGTATCTGAGGTGGCTTAAAAACATTTTATATATATATATACACACACACATATACATACACACACATACATACATACACACACACACACATATATGCACACATATATGTGTGTATATATGTGTATATATACATATATATATTACCTTATTTTATAAGAGTAACTGTCACGTGAACTACCTGAAACATGGGTGTTTAAACTGAGAGTTGAAGAACTCTTAACATAGCTAACAAAAAGGAGATCCTATGAAACTCATGCAACTGTAAGCAAAATGAGAATCCCCTTGAATGTATTTTTTCTTAATTCATGGAAAAAAAGTTTTTGGTTTCATTACATTCTCAATGTGGGTCTTAATTTATAAAATATTCAATGATAAATTCTTAAAATGAATTATGTTAAGCCAAAACCTAAATTTTTTTTGCCATCCTATTGCACAGGCACTCTTTCTATTTTTGAAATATAATAAATAAGAAAATATAAGTGTCTTCCATTAGGTGGCAGTAATAAGTTCCTATAATAAGAACTTTAAAAAAAAGTCAAAAACAACTTGGAATCCTAAAAACTGAATTTATTGGGTCCTTCTTAATGTTCTCATTTTGAGATTGTGGAGCTGCTATAGTAATCAAATCTAAAATTTTCCAACAGATGTCTACATTTATCTCTACTGTAGTATAGTCACACAAGTAGCAAACAAATTTGTGTAAATAAATTTACTTTTATTATCTTGGGTTAGAAGAGATTCAGTTTGGATTTGGTGAATCATATCACTATTCAACTTTGCACAACTTCAGTAATGAGAGGTCTAATAATAGATAATACACAGTAGTATAATGAAATATTTAGGATTTAGATTCATAATATATGTAGGATAAAACCAGAGTTTTGTCAATGAGGATTGTGCAACTTTGGGTTTCATTGAGTTTCATGTGTAAAGAAACACAATGATTTTTGTTTAATATACCTTTTTAAATTGTTAATATGCAGGTATTTTTAAGTGCTCAAGTTCTATGGAGATAGTAATTATCAATATCAATTTCATTAGGTTCTGGCATGTATTGTATAATGGCAAAAGGATGGTCACTCTAACAACTGTAATGATAAATCACACTTGTTCACTCTTCCTGTCTTACAGATAGATTGCATTCTGTCTATCCGTATGGGTGTTGATTGTTTGGAATAAAATTTTGCATAGAAACAAATTATGTCCTCAGTCTCATTCACAACAGACTTAAGGTGAACATGAAAATTTATTGAATATGTACTAAATGCCAAGTGCTAAAAAATTTCCACGTGTTAATTCATGGATTACTTACAAAACCTTATAAAGCAGTATGATTATCACTTCCACTTTATGGATGAGAAAGGGGAACTAATAAGTGGTAAATTTTGGGTTCTTATGTGGATGATCTAAATCCAAAGTGCATCACAGTGCACTTCTATAAATACCATATACCTAAATTTCTAAAATAAATGCATATTTTTTCTTAATTTATAAAGTATATTGGTATATTTGTAGAAAAGACAGAACAAAATATATCATTAAAAGTAAAATTTTAAAGACATATGCACATTGAGTAATAAAACAATAAACATGTTACTCTAATATTGTTTCCATTACTAAGTACAAAATAAAAATCACAGTTTTGTATTGATGACATTCTTTTCCCATGGTTTTAACTCTCTTTTTCTATTATAATGTTATTTATTGCTCTCTGATACTTACCAAAGTTTCTATTTTTCCTTCAAATTATCCTTGGAAGAAAGGCAAAATTGAGGTGCATATGCAAAATATCTGTGTAATCATTGGTCTCAGTTTAATTAGTGAATGCGGGTTCAAATTAACACTCATTTGTAAAATTTATGAATTTGGTAGTTGGATACAAGAAAAATTTATCTTCATTTTGGTTAAGAAAACCAAACCTGTGTGCTCACGAATATGCTATTGATCCTCCATGTGACTACGCTGTAAGGAGATGGGCACTTATAAACCATCTAGTTTCTATGTAACTAAATCATTGCAATTTAACATACCAAATGATATGCTCAAAATTCACCATAATTTCATGAGAAACATAAATGAGCTTAGGTTAGCCTAAGCCTGAATAGAGAAATAACTACAGTTTTATACAAAAGTTTATGTCATATTAACATTTTTAATTCAAAAAGTTATGTTCCATGTTAAGGGAAATAAGATTTGTCTGAAAATTGGGCTCCATCCAGCAGTGTTAATAAAATATAAAACTATAGCTCCAATACCATAGGGGTTATTTATGTATTCATTTTGGCTTATGCTAGATTGAACTGGGTTGGGATTTTTGTCTTTTTAATTTTTAGTAATGGAAAAGGTGTATAACACATTTAATTTAAACCATGAAAACATTAAAAAATAAAACTTGCTTAACATTTCAAAAGTAAATACACTATTTGGGCCATTTTTGCAAACAATAATATTTTGGTGTATTAGTTTTGAATAATACTGTCTCTTAAGTAAACAAACTAATTGAAGAAAAAAATGGAAGAAATGTGTTTTAGGAAAATATTTGCAACTTATTACCTGATAATAATTCTAGTAACCTAGGAAACATAGACCCTAACTCAGTTCACAGGCAGTGATACTATTTTATATTTTTGTAAGAAGAAGTAAGACCTTATTATGTCCTTAAAAATCGAATACATTTCTTCTCTTTTTTGTAATATAGCTTATTATAATTAAATTAATTTGATTTTAAGATTATTCCAATAAGGAAAAATGCAGAGATTAATTGACCTAATCTAATTTACATGGTCCATGTGAATAAATGGGAAAAGGATAGATCCATCTGGTTAGAATGTAGACTTTAGCTTGTATTTCTGGTAAGTTTTTATTTTCCACCTATTTGCATCATAATATTTTTGTATATTAAATGAGAAGATGTCTTGAAATAATTTGTAATCCAGTATGGTACATGTACTTTGTCAGAAAAATAGAACATACCTGAGAAATTATGAATGTTTATAGTTTACCCATGGATTTGAAAACCAGGTACAGATAAATGTTTTAAATAGCTGTGTACCATTTGTCTATCTTAAGCGTATTCTCCAATATTCTGATTAAGTCAAAACTAAGATACGTTACACACTTGACTCTCATAAGAGCGTCTTTCATTAATACCCTTGCAATGATAGAGCTTGTGTTTATGGTTTAATAGCTTCTCTGAATGCCAAGCATAAGATATGCAATAAAGCAAAAGATTTTAAATACTATTTCTTGAACATATTTGTATTCTGAAAAGTCGATACTGTAATCATTATATCTCCAAAACCAGAATTATTTGTTAAAGCTGTATTCAAAGTCATATGTAGAGTATGAAATAAATTTTGTTTAGTGAATACGTTTTTGATCCTTTAAAGATTATTATATTTTTCTATAAAGATCTAGAACAATCTTTTAAAATTAAGTTACTATCAAACTTTTGCCATGTAGATAAAATTGGTAGCAAAATATTTTTACAATGTTTCCAAATATGATCTAGTTAGAAATATATAATGATGCTATTAACTGAAATTCAGTTAGTGTTTATGTGTTTATCAAATACTTTGTCCACATTAATCTGTAAAGCAAACAAGGTAATCATTTTACCTTTATATTATTTTCAATTTTTTATGAAATTTTATTTCTGTTATGCATGAAAAAATAGTATAATATGTGCAGGTGAACATAAATGTTCTTACAAATATGCTAAGTATTGTCTTCATTTAAAATTCATTACATGTTCGGAGTCACCAGTGAGAAAAGCATATACATCTTGCCCATTCATTTAAAATATTTTTTAAAATTACAGACCCAGTATTATTTTAAACAATGTTTTTGTTATTCCAATTTTTCAAAGTGAATGAACAGTTTCATATATTATAAAAATCTACATATTTTAACTTTTAGTATAATGCTTTGGTATGTAAGATAGAAAAAAAATCTTGTAACAATAACCAAAAACATTATCTCTTTAAGAAATAGAATATTTCAGGTAAAACATATTTCAGCTCACATTATTCACATAATATTTCAATTCTATGTTTCATTTTACATATTTAGAATTGACTGTAGGCTCAATGCATTGATTTTATGATGCTACAAGGAAACATCTTCTAGCAAAGTAAATTCATTTCTTTATGGCTAAAAGCATGCATTGATATTCTGATATTTTCTTATCATTAAAGAAAGCACATTTTGAATACAATAATATGAATTTTTATTTCAAACTTCCAGTTATGTCCTCAAATATTTCCTTTGGCTAATGACCTTCAATGTTCATCGCCTAGTGTTTTTCAAAAGTATTTTTGGAAAACAAAGATTATAAACCATACTGTTAGTAAACTCATAAAAATTTAATCAAATTATACAAGAACATTATGGGTTTGGGACTAGCAATTAAACAAAAATTAAGGAAGTTTGGAGAGTTTCTCATTATAAAATATGATCATAACGTAATACCTCCTAAGAAAATAATCTGAATTAAAAATAATGTTATTTTAATTTTTGTTACTAACCTACGGCATTGGGTTAGTAAATGTGTTGTTTCCACTTTCTCCCCCATTTATATAATGGCTAAAGTCACATTCTAAAAACACTTTTCCCATTTCTACACATGTGTCAGGGAACTCAGTACAACTGAAGATTGAAAAGAGAGAGAAATCAGCCATGATACTCTTAAAGAATCACAAATCTAAGAATTAATTTAAATTTTCATTATATTGAGGAATTTGTGGAA
This sequence comes from Pan troglodytes, assembly GCF_028858775.2. Classification (NCBI taxonomy): domain Eukaryota; kingdom Metazoa; phylum Chordata; class Mammalia; order Primates; family Hominidae; genus Pan; species Pan troglodytes. The sequence goes on from NC_072411.2 coordinate 89,476,167, forward strand.
AAATTGAGTTGTAAATTACTGAGGAGTTACTCAGGATGTTTGTAGTCTATTATTAATGTGCCAGATATAAGTGATTAAGTACAGGATGCTTCCAATGTAGGACATCTTGGAAAGTATAATTGCATTTAGGTAAGAAAATATATAACTTAAAAATCATATCTATCAACATCATTTAAAATTTGACATCAAACTTTCTCCAGCAACAAATTTGTGATATATCTACACAAACAATTTATTAAGCAGACATTAGTTTCTTAAATTGTTCAGGACAGTCTGTACTATCGGAATGAGCATTAACAGATGTTTTATCTCAACATTTCAGTAAGTTCCATCCTGGAAATTCTTTTTTAATAAATACTTTAATTTCTTTGTTTAATCGTCTAATATACTTCTTTGGGAAAGCTGTCACGTTTCTTTATCCACAGATATCGTGGTATCACACCCCCCTCCAAAATCTTGCAGAGGGGAACCAGTCAAGTTGAAGTATTCTCTTAAAGATTTCAAAATTAAGAATTGTTTTAAAAATCTACATTTCCTAAACTCTAGGTTTTTTTTTTCTTTGTAGCCGACACCATGATCCAAATAAAGAGCAAACAGTTCAGGGTTAGCAGAAGAGAGATTTAAACACATCTGGCAACAATGAACACAAAAATTAGTTCAGTAGTTACAGATATATGTGTAAATAAAGGTGAAAGGCAAATAAAAGCAAATGTAATAAATGCAAAGTGATTACTTTTCAAAACTCTGTATTATGATCAACCACAGAGTAAGTGAGACTCCGAGACCCATTAAGTAGTTATTCTTTCACCTCTTTCTTACAGCTGATAACATGGAAAGTTTAAAGACCCTTCCGGGGGGAGAAATGTTTTCCAGTTGTCAAGATTCAAGCTTAGCTAATATTAGAGCTAATTTTAAAAGACATTGTTCTGGGATTAAGGTATTTGTTCAGAAATATGTCTTTTAATCCATTTAGATTTTTAATACTTTCTAAATTTATTTTCTAGAATACCATGGTAAACAATATTATCTAGTAGTATTAGATTTTGTATTCATGTTGGGGTAGTAGGCTGTATTTTCTCTAGCATGTGAAATAAGTGAGAATATGTTTCAACATTATTTCAATGCTATCTACTAAATTCTATAATAGAAACATTGTCAAACTATATGAGAATACTACTTAGAATAAATATATTTATTTTGAATGTGCACTTACCCAGTCCAGCTCTTAAGGAAATTCTTTGTGAAATATTCTTAGGATGGAACTTTACTTTCTGAGATTCCGCAGAAGAGATTTACCCACAAGCAAGGTGGGAAAGAGTGAAAGCTTTGCAATGTGATCCTGCAATTAGGATGAGATTCAGTTAGCAGAGCTTGATGGTCCTAAAGCAGGAGGTGACACTCTCTGCTGGAGAGAGAGAGGTTGTTCTGAGTAGATTGTAAGTGTTGTCAGATTGTAAGTGATCAGCAGCAGAAGGGAAACATCAGAGCTTCCTGTTACATCACTCTGACCCCGCCTGCAGTTAGTGTTAGGTTACTTTCTTTCTCAAATAGCATACCCCAGGAAAGCAGCACTCCTTTCTTATTGTGAGACAAGAGCAAGAAGCAGCCTGAACAGAGAGAGATCATAGGCTGTGTGAATACATTGTTACCAGTAAAAAGCTGGCTGGCTTTCACCTTGACTGAGTTCTGTTAGAACTTGCCAAACAAGCTACTTGTGATTTGAAGGAAATCTGAATATAGTATTCTGCTCAAAGAATCAAAGGAGTTAGGCGTGTGTGTGTGTGTGTGTGTGTGTGTGTGTGTCGAATTATAGCTTACAAAGTATCCAGGAAAAAAAATCTAACAAATCTGTGTTCATAGCACAACACAGAAAAAAAATTAACTGTATTCATCATAACTGGTTTTGTGATTTGGCTCTTCTTAATTTGGAGCTCTGCTAATTGGGTGCTGTTCCTCATCAGTTCCTAAGTGCAGTTCCTAATCAGTTAATTAGATCAAGAAACTTTATCCTGCAGTTTTTAAATCTTTTATTTTTTCCTTTACCTTCTTCATAAGAACATGAGTGTATGTGTTATAAATTCAACTTGTGTATGTGTGTGTATAGTGTTTCTTTTATAATATATAAGTATATATATTTGACAAAATAGCCTTTTGAATAATTCATAATTTTAAAATTATTGCACACATTTAAAAATATTTGGTATAATTATGTTATTTATAATATAAAAATAATTTATACAATATTTGTAAGTCAATATAATCTTAAAGAAAATATAGATGTTGTAAACATAATATTATAAAATAATATAAATACAAAGGATACTTTATTTCTCAGACAAAATTTCATCTCAAAGCATAGTTTTTCCTGAATATGTTTAATACATCATTGGATATGATCAGGGGAAAATGTAAATTTGAAATGCTTTTATCATTTTTATAATTTGGTAAATGTTCGATATGAAGCAATAATTATAATCCCTGTAACCTAAACAGCACTAAAAGTCACTTAATTTATCAGGGCATACATTTTCTCATCTATAAACTAGAAGAGATAGATTTTATCTCTAAGGCTTTGAATTGACAAATTTCATAACATTTTGAAATAGATAAGATATGGTGAGGATCATTCAACTCTTAGTAAATTGTTAGTGCAATTCCGGGGTAAAATGAGGTGCCCATACACCTTGTAGGCAGACAAAGGAGGTAAAGGCAAAATAAATTCAGGAATATCATGTTTTTAAAGCAGGGTGCTCATGTTGACATCTTTATTGTCTGAATTAGTGGAAGAAAATGTTTATACAATCTTTGATTTTAAGACCAGTAAGATCAATATTGATTAAAAAAATACAGACATATAAAAAATAGATATACTTTTATCTCTATAATTATGGTTAATAGAAAAGACTTGTAAGAAACTGAGTTACACTGGTGAACCGGTTCTGATACTGTCTGGTGTGATCTTGACAAAGCTTTTTAGGCTTCATGTTCCCATCTTGAAATTCAGAGAAAAACAAATACTAGATTTAATATGAAAGTAATAATGGGTCATGTCTTCTCATCTTCCATGCTAAGTGTAATATATGAATCCTATAAAGAGATTAATACATAGTTTTTGAATTTAATTAAATCATGGAAAACTAAAACTTTTCCCAATATGTTTATAAAAGCATTAATATTTTTGTCTTTCCAAAGATTCATTTTTCTTTCTTTCTTTCCTTCCTTCCTTCCTTCCTTCCTTCCTTCCTTCCTTCCTTCCTTCCTTCTTTCTTTCTTGATGGAGTTTTTGCTCTTGTTGCACAGGCTGGAGTGCAATGATGCAATCTCAGCTCACTGCAACCTCCATCTCCCGGGTTCAAGCAATTCTCCTGCCTCAACCTCCCAAGTAGCTGGGATTACAGGCGCCCGCCACCACACCCAGCTAACTTTTTGTATTTTTTTGAAGAGACAGGGTTTCACTATGTTGGCCAGACTGGTCTCAAACTCCTGACCTAAGGTGACCCGCCCACCTTGGTCTCCCAAAGTGCTGGGATTACAGACATGAGCCCCTGCGCCTGGTGAGATTCATTGATTTCATTTGCCCAATACTAGTAAGGTCTACTGAAGGAAAAAAATTCATGTTTTGAGCTCAGGTCATGAGACCCTTAATCCAATGCTCTTTCTCTTCTACTCTCTATCAAGTGCTATACTTTATGGGGTGTCTAATAGAAGTTGTATCATTTATATTTAAGTTGATGGACACATGGGCCCATGGCTGTAGTCCATGAAGACTCCTTGATAAATTTTATTAATATATTTAATTCTTATTTAGACATAACAGGAAAATTGCATCCTAGTAATCCTCAAGAGCTGCCATTTTATAAACTTCAGAAAAAATAAATGGTACAAGGACTTCCAGGAAGGCATTCAGGGTATTCAAAGTTATGTAGCAGCAAGTAATAAGATAGATCATAAAAACTTCTCTAATACCTACTGAAACATGAAGGCAAATGTTTGGACAACTGTAGCAGAGGTAAATGAAAACATTTCAATAATCAATGAAGCGATTTTGAGCCAACGTGGCATTATATGGATTTATATATTATAATCTTTCTTCAGAAGACATTAAAGCCACTTGCAATAATTTAATTAGTAGTGACCAAATTTGTACTTTGAGCTAGGTAATGTGCTAACTGTGTTTTAGTGAGATAAGTAAAAATAGAATGTTCCCTGCTATCTAGTCCTTTAATGAACAGATTGACTAGCACATGAGAAGTCAAGGGCCAAATTCTGTGAAATTAGCAACTGATGCTACTAACATAGAATCTAGAGGTAATGATGCAGAGCACTGCAATAAGGTTTTCTGTAGAAGTGAGGAATGGTGTATAAGTGTAGAAATATATACATGTAATGATGGACAGTCACACATTTTCATTTTAGCATCCTACATGCAGAATTTGTGCTTTTATTTGTGCTCACACATAAGGCTCACAAGCGACCTTTTCTTCCAACAGTGGATACTAGTTACTATGTGAAATGCAAGTTGACTCAAAATTAGGAGTAGGCTAACTCCAAGTTTCTGGGCTACTGTTTATATTGAATATGTTAGTTAAACCAGACCAAAATGTGGTTTGACAAATTTAATTTTCTACTGACCAAACTGACCACTTATTTTGAATTTGTATGGATACTGCCTTGGAGCATAATTCTTGCCACAAGAACAAACAAAATAAAGCAGAACACTTTTACAGGAAATATATTAAGGACAGACTTTCCCTAGTGAGAGTGCAAGAATAAGTCAAAAGAAAGACTTTTAAAATAATTATTCTGAAGTTTTAGAAGTTATTATTTTATGTTAATAATAATTCTGTGTTCTTAATTGTCTGAAAGCAATTACTTATACTTGGTGATAATTTATGCAGTCAGCAATATTATATATAGCTTGCCTTATGATAAATGCACCAATAATTTGAGGAGAAACACATAAACTTTACATCAGAAGCTTATATGTTTAAAAGCTTTACATTAAAAAACTACTTCTAGCAAGGAAATAAGTTGACCCAACCTTTTATTATTTTACCTAGCAATTGCTGTTAGCACTTTTCAAGTTGCTTTTCAAAGCAAAAATAAATTGCATTTAGTAAAAGAGTCTGGGTACAATGTCTGGGACATGAGAGTGAATATGCTATTATCTATTACTAAAACCAAAGGGCCGTTTTTCACTTTAATTGGGCACATAGCTATCATTTTAAAGAAGATTACAATATTCTTTTAAAAATAGTTACTATGAATAAGAATTTGGAAGGTGCAGAAAACTATGTTTGAAATGAACAGTATATATATCAGGTCAGATATACAGAAATGTATACCAGATTAATATACAGATAAATAAAACTATTTTATAGCCTATATGTAGAGTTTCTTTTAGTATTTAATAATGTATTTTCTCAAGAAAGCTAAGTAACATAAAAAATAATTGGCCAAACATTTGCCTATTTTAAAAATTCTTATATCCTGATGGATTTAGATCTTCCTGGGAACTTAGTATTTTCTTACAGATATTCATAAGTGTTGGAGGGGTGGCTATTGCTAGAATAAAGTGCTAGTACTGGCTAGTGAGCTATGTCATGGACTAATTCAAATGGATTTTTAAATCCAACAAAATTATAAATGCTTACTTTAAATGGGAGCACACAATGAACTTTCTGAGGGGAAATACCTTCAATAGAGTGATCATATGTCCTAGTTTTCTGGGGCAGTCCCAATTCATAATTTCAGGCTCAAAAATGCTCTGGTTTGAAGAAAAAAATATTATACAGTATATGGTGAACTTAGCCATACTTATCAATAGAGCAATGACAAGTAGCACATAAATACTAAGAGTGTGTGAGTAATTTATTTGGGAAACCCAAACCTTCTTTCCCAGAAGAGTTTAAAATAGTTCTTACTATTTCTAGGATGGTTTTAGTTGGCATCAAAAAAGATGCCCTTTTTAATTCTGGATATGCATTTAATGTGGATTTATTCTGAAATCCCTCTTATTTGCTAAATATCAATCTTGATTGTGAAAATAAAAGGTTTATTTATATTTGTATTTAGGCATTTCGACTTAAGTAGTATTTGATTAAATGACCAATCCCTATATTTTACATAAATAATTTAATCATTAAGTTCTAAAGATGCCAAATAGTATTCATGTCTTTCCAGTATTAACGAACTATTTTCTTCAGCTATCATCATATTTATATAACTTGTAAAAACATTAACAACTTATATTTTTATTTTCTTTAAAAGCTTATTCATATTTAATGTTAGTCAATAACATACAGTGAGACTTGAAATATTAATGACTATGGAACTGTATGTAATGCATATATTGAAATGTATGATGGATTTGCCTAGGAACCCTTAACACCTCTGAGAAAGTGTCACATCTTTCTTTTTACAGTTTTGAGGAATCTATAGTGTCGTCCTGCCATCTAGTGTTAGACATTCTCAAATTACAAAAAGTTGTTCTCTGATCAGAATAAAAATGAAATTCTATTGCTTTTTCTCTAATGAAAAAAATCTCAACAACTAGGGAAGATTTCTAAGAAAACAGTCTATGTACTTGATTAAATATAGTTACAAGGGGCAGGTACTTAATGTAGACTATACAAATTAAAGCCCATATAGTCGATGGAGAATATGTATTTTATCGAATTTTAAGTGCAAAGGAAAACAATGATGTAATAAATGTTAAATCACAATGTAATTTTAAAATTACAAATTAAGATGGCATACCTTCTTTTGTCTTTCTATGTATTTATCACTCCATCTGTATTCACGATTCAAAGCTAGAGATGGCTAGGCCAAAGAAGACTAACTCCTACATATCTGATCAGGAATACAAATCAAATCATTGAAAATTAACAACAGAGTGATAAATGTCTCTCATGTCTGATAAACAAGGCTCTCACTATGTTAAAGCATGGAAAGCATTTGTTCCACCACTATCTGTTGGAAACAAAATCAATCATTAATTCACTATGATCCTGCTCTGGCTTAATGACTCCCACCCTGCTAACATTGCCATAGCCAGTACCTACTTGCATTTGCCACCTGAGGGCATGGGAACTGGCCCACCTAGTATGATGTAGCTCCTGCTAACACCAGTGCATACTATTTTGAAGCCTAAGGGTTGTCTCACTACTGCTACTGCCATTGCCCATGCCACACATGATTCCCAGGGGACTAAAAGCCCACCCACCTGCCTTGCCCAATATTATCTCTGCCACTACCTGAGGAGAGTTGCTTGAAAGCCCCCAAATTAGCCTGTTTGCACCTGCTAACATTGATGTCCATGTAGGCTAACCAGAGACCCAAGGACAGGAACACTTGGCCCACCACTGCATCCACTGGGTCCTGAGGTCCCAAGCAGAGTCCCTGTTCCCAGCAAAATCTCACCACAGCCTGCAATAACAACTGCAGCCTAAGCCACTGAGGAAATCACAAACACCACTGATGTTATTTGTAGCTGCAGATATTACAGAGACTACATTCTCAAAATCAAAGCTAAAGTGTCCTACCCAACCAATACCATAGATATGTCTTCAGGAAAAAGTCTTCCCCTATGAAAGCCAGTTCAATGGAAAAAAATAGAGAACCCAGAAATATATTTACATATCAAACTACCATCTAGTTTTCAACGAAGGCACCAAGCACCTACATTGGGAGTGGACAACCAATTCAATAAATAGTACCAGTATCCAGAAAACTGGATTACCATATGCAGAAGAATGAAACTAGACCCCTATCTCGTATCATATATAAAAGTCAACTCAAAGTGGATTAAAGACCAAAATATAAGTCTCAAAACTGTAAAACTACTAGAAAAAAATAGGAGACACATTGATCTAGTTAAAGATTTTATGTATAAGAAGGCAGAGGCAATAAAACAAAAATAAACAAATGATACTATACTAAATTAAAAAACTTCTGTATAGCAAAGGCAACAATCAACAGGATAAAGAAATAACCTGTCGAATGGGGGAAAATATTTGCTACCTTTTCATCTGACAAGGGACTAATAACAGCAAAAGCTAACAACTCAATTAACAAGTAGGCAAAGAACATGAATAGACATTTTTCAATAGATGACATACAAATAGTCAACAGATATATTTTTAAAATGCTTATTATCACTGATCATCAGGGGAATGAAAATCAAAACCACAATGGGATATCATCTTACTCCAGTTAGAATGGTTACTATTAAAAAGACAAAACACAATAGATGTCGGTGAGGATGTGGAGAGAAAAAAAAAGCTTATATATTGTCGGTGGGAATGTAAATTAGCATAGCCATGATAAAAAACAGTATGGAGATTTATTTAAAAACTTAAAAACAGAACTACCATATGATCCAGCAATCCCACAGTATTCACAGGAAAGGAAATCAGTTTATCAAAGAGATATCTGCACCCTATGTTTATTGCAGCACTATTCATAATAGCCAAGATATTTAATCATTGTAAGTGTCCATCAGTGGATGACTAGATAAAGAAAATTTGGTTTACCTACACAATGGAATACTACTTGGCCATAAAAAGAATGAAATCTTGTCACTTGTAGCAACATGAATAGAACCGGAAATAGAACCGGAAATAATTATGTTAAGTAAAATAAGCCAGGCACAAAAAGTCAAATATTGCCTGTTCTCTCTCATATGTGAAAGGTTAAAAATTTGATCTCCTGGTGATAGAGACTAGAATAATAGTTACCAGAGTCTGGGAAGGGTGGGTGGGGGATAAAAAAAAAAGATTGGGTAGTGGTTACAAACATACACTTAAATACAAGGAATAGGTTCCAGTGTTCAAGGGCAAAGTAGAGTGACTAGAGTTAACAACAATGTATCATATATTTTTAAATGGCTAGAAGGGAGGACTTGAAATGTTCCCAATATAGGAAAATGGTAAGTACTCAGGTGGTAGATACTTTAAATACCCTGACTTGATTGTTACACATTCTGTGCACCTAACAAAAGACCATACGTACCCCATAAAATGTGTGACTATTATATAACAATTTTTTAAATATGTGGAAGAGGCATCAAAACAGAGTCTACTACAAAGGCTGTTGCAGGTAGGCAAAACTTGCTCAAGTGCTATACTTGGATTGCTCCTAGAGCTTGGAGACCAGTGAGCAAGAAGAGAGACACATATGTGTACATGAGGACAGAGAATGTAGGGCCATGTTGATTGGGGTAAGGAATTTGTATTTTACTCCATGTGCAAGGGGTCATATAATCCAAAGCATGTTTTAGGAACATGCTGGTGGGTCTGGATGAGGTTTGGGTCAGGAGAAAACTACAAAAACTTTTTCTAGATTTTTTTTTTATGACTTTCTACAAAGTATTAGTTGAAGTTAATATCCTTAGTTTTAATCACAGTCCTTTATATGTGATACTCTTAAAATTCATTTCTCATGGCATTTTTAGCTTCAGAAAATAAAAATGCTACAATTAAAAGGCTCTCTTTTTTGGATTAATTGTAAGGAAGCATAAAAATAAATTTGATTTTGGATTATGTCAACTATTCTACAGTCATATGTCACTTAATAATCGGGACATATTTTGAGAAATGGGTTGTTAGGTGAGTTCATCATTGTGTGAACCTCATAGTGTGTACTTACACAAACCTAGATGGCATAGCCTACTACACCCGTAGGGTATATGGTATAGCCTATTGCTTCTAGGCTACAAACCTGTACAGCATGTCGCTGTACTGAATACTGTATAGGGCACTTATCACAAATGGAGCTTGCAGGACTAGAAGCTGCTCTGAGTGAGTGAGTGGAGAGTGAATGTGAAGGCCTAGGACATTGCTTCATACTACTGTAGACTTTGTGAATAGTGTTCTCTTAGGCTACAATAAATTTGTAAAAATATATATATTTTTTGAAACAATAAGCTAACCTTAGCTTATTGTGTGTCTTTTACTCAATAAACTTTTTAATTTATAAAAAGTCAAATTTGATTTTAAAAGTTTTAATTTAAATTTTTTGAGCTCTTTTGTAATAACACTTAGCTTAACACAACTTAGCAAAACACAAACTTAGCAAAACACAAACACGTTGTACAGCTATACAAAATATTTTTTCTCCATAAGGTTTTTTCTGTTTTTAAAATTTATTTGTTTTTACTTTTTAAAGTTTTTGTTAAGAATGGAAACACAAACACATGCATTAGCCTAGGCCTACACATGGTCAGGATCATCAATATCACTGTCTTCTACCCTCACATCCTGTCCTACTGGAAGGTCTTTAGGGGCAATAATATGCATGGAGCTGTCATCTCTGATGATAAACAATGCCTTCTTCTGGATTGTCCTTCTTCTGAACAGCCTGAGGATGTTTTACAGTTAACTTATTTTTTAATAAGTAGAAGGAAGACACTCTAAAATAATAATGTGGGATTTAGTGACTTACCCCTATAATCCTAGCACTTCACGAGACTGAGGCAGGAGGATTGCTTGAGGCCTGGAATTCAAGACAGTAGTGGGACTGCTAAAGTGGGTCTCTTCAAAAAAAAAATTTTTTTTAATTGATGGTGCACATCTGTAGTCCCAGCTACTCAGAAGGCTGAAGTGGGAGGATTGCTTGAGCCCAAGAGTTCAAGACTGCAGTGAGTCGTGATTGTACCACTGCACTACAGCCTGGGAAACAGAGCAAGACTCTGTCTCAAAAAAACTCCAAATTGAATAAGTAAAAATTAAATACAATAACAGTAAAATGTATAGTATAATAAATATATAAACCCATAACTTAATTTTATTATCATTATCAAGTAGTGTGTACTGCACAAAATTGTGTGCACTATTCCTTTATATGACTGGCAGCACAGTAGGTTTCATCAGCTTCACCACAAACATTGTGCTATGACATTACAACAGCTAGGAAATCATTAGGGAATAGGAATTTTTTAGCTCCATTATAAACTTATGGGATCACTGTCATATGTGTGGTGCATCATTGACTGAAATGCAGCTCATGACAATATTTTCAAGTATTTAATATCTAGTAACACTGATGGGTCTCTGCTTTATTTTACAGAAAGTGGGGACAGAAAAGTAGCATTGTTGAAAACCAGGATTGTTTCCAAAAATATGCTTTTTAGATATTTTCTTTATTTAATTCTGTGGAGATTTTATTCCCACTTTTTAGGTGAGGGAACGGAATCTTAGTAGTTTACTCCACTGGAAATTGGTAGAACTGAAACTTGACACTCTAGGTGTTTTGTTATTGAACGTGTCTTCCTTCTTTACAACATGTTACCACCAATATTTCATTATTTGAAAAATATCTAATTTGGTAAACTATTTCACATATTTTTGGAAGATAATTATATAAATTCTATGCCAAATTATATGGGTTATTGGGTCTTCAGTTAGATAATTCCACACTGAGAAAAAGAAAATTGTGAACATTAGCAAAATAGAAAAACATAACAGTTTTCAGCAAGTTCACATTAAGACATTAACAACTAACTTGGTCATTTTTCTATTTTGAATTCTGATGTCTATTCAGATCATAAATTTCCATTATTATTCATGTATGAATAATGATATAGGTTCTGAATATTTGGGAGGATGACATAAGCAATAATGATCATTTTTTAAACTTTTAAAACTTCTCAGGAAAATAAGACATATGCAAATATTTTAAGATTAGTTTTATATAAATTTGTAAATAAAAAGAATAATTTACTGATTTTTGCCCTTTTAAAACCCATGTTAGAAAAATTTTCATACTAAAAATCTATTAGCACTTCCTAGACAATTATGTCAAAAAAAAATTTTTTTAATTAAAAGTTATCTAATGCATATTTTTTACCTGTCCCTTAATTGATCCTGTTAACAGTACAACTACATCATATTTATGTTCATTTCTCATTTTATAGAATTACCTTAGCAGACAAAATTTACCTCAAATTTTCTACTTTGACTTGTGATTGCCTAGCTTATTTGAATAACTATTATTACAGCTCAGAGACTGTATTCTAAAACATTGAAATATTAAACAGTCAGTAAATTGTATATACCAAATGCTACCATTTTGTTGAATCTTTACGATGTAGTACTGTACTAAGCCCTCTTCTATGTATGCTCTCATTTGCCCTCACAATTATTTTACAGACAAAGCAAGAGGATTGATATGAAGACCTATTGAATTCAAATCTAAGTTGATTTGAATCCAAACCCTGTATTCTTTATCATCATATTTGATTTGGTATTTGATTTTTCTCCCACTATAGTCATAAAATAGTCTTCTTGTGCATCTGCCAGTTTATTAACAACCAGTGGAGATGAGAGAAACTGTGGAATGCAGTGGTTTTAAATATTTTCTCCCTAATTAAATGACTCTGTATGTATATGTGTGTGTGTGTGTGTGTGGCTTGTGAAGAAAGAAAATAGTTAATAAAGAATATGTAAAGAGATAAATAAAGTTTCCTAACATATACAGTCATTAGCTTTAGAATTTTAAATACTTTCTCATTGAACAGTGGCAGAAACTTTCAATAAAAAATGGTAATTGTTTATTTCGTCGTCTCTGGAGTAACAATTTCTTGGCAAGATGGATCATTTAGGTAGCTCACAGCTGTTCACATCTTGAAACTCTGGAAATTTCCCTACAGTGATTTACAAATTTTGTGGAACATTCTGTTGAGAGTGGGGAATATGTTTAAAAAAAAAATACTGTTGGAAAGTCAAAGTTCTTGCTTTCTGATTCCAAAAACTGACTAACAAGAAGGAAGTAGCAGTTTCCTCTGGCTTCTAATTTAAGAACACCTGCAGCTTAGAAAAAGAGTTCAGTAAATTAGAATTATGCCCCTTGTGCAAATACAGATTAAATATGGATTAAGTCCCTAAAGAAATTCAAGTTCATAATTGAGTTGGCTGATTTTATCTTGTAATGAAAAAGAATAGCAAATCATCAACAATGTTGACAGGAATGAGTTGATTTTGGCTACAATTAGGATTTGTCTAAAACTTAGAATAAATTGTTGATTGAGATAAAACATTTTGGTACTAGAAAAATCTAATTCTAGTTCATTATTCTTAATTAAATTTGGCTTGCTTTTTTAGAATACTTAAGAGACAAAAACGGTCTAAAAATTATTTCAAAACTTCTCATGAGGTTGAAACGCCTTGATGAGTTAGTATAAATCAGAGCCACATATATTATTTTCCCTACGATATATATAATATTGAGAAAGAAAAAGTTAATGGATTCAGAAATGTTTTTTGATTATAAAACCCATTATTAAGGCATTCAGAAAATCCCACAGTATGTGGGACCTGCTGTAAGGTAATTACTTGGAAGCTTCTCATAAAATCTTTTGATGTTTGGGAATTAATCAGGCACTGGAAAAGGAAATTGTAGGTATAGTCAGTTTGAAGATGTGCTCCATCAGCATAGGCTATTTTTGAAGAATATAGAAGACTACTGTACATAACAACCTTATGCTGGGGGGGGGGGTATGGATATTGCTAACAGTAGAATCCGGCCAATGTTGATTTTTATTTTTTAATCACAGAACATCTCTCCATTTTTTTTTTGGCTTAACATATGTTGGTATTAGACACTTTTAAATAGAGAGTATTGCCATAAAATCTTAAAATTACCCAAACCAAAAACTTGTTTATATAGCCAGTCTAGTCCAAAACACTCATTCTAAATATAAGTAAATATGGGGCCAGAGAAATTAGATGGTCAAAAAAATTCATCCACTAGGTTAGTATTGGTACTAGAAACAGTATCTCTTAGTTTATATTCTAAAACTTTTTCCCAAAGCCTCTTTCCCATCTTTCAGCAAAGCACTACACACACATAATTGAAAGATAAGTTAGTACAAACAGACTTCTAGCAAGTAAATAGCCATTCTGCATCCCTCAGACTTCTACATTCAACTATCTTGTGGCTTCCTTGCATTACTGTCATTGACATATACAATTCCTTTTTATTTCTATTTCTTTGTATGTGATTTATCCCTCCACAGTCTCCTGTTCTTAGGACTTTTCTCTTCGTTACTAGAATTTGAAATTTCATGTGTGTGCAGAGGGGGTATGTCAGGTGGTTACCCTTTGTTGGGTACAACACACCATTTCAGTGAAGGGAATCTCTGTTATTCTTTTTCTGTAAGATGTCTCTCCCCTCTATTTATCTCTGCTATTTTCCAGATCCTTTTGACACTTCAAGGTAGGGCACCTGAACTAATTGTGAAATTTTGTCTTTTCTATCTTCTTTTCCATCCTAATGACTTCTTCTTTCCAAAGCTTAGAGATTTTTTTTAACTTTAACTTCTATTTCTTGATTTTAAAAAACCATTTATTTCATTTTAATTACCAAGAGTTTCTTTCTTATAACCTAGTGTTATCATTGGCTGATTTCTCTGTGAATACTAATTATAGAAGTTACAATAAACAGGAAAATATTTAGCTCCATTTATGTACTTCAATAACATATTTGAATTTTCAATATAAGATTTTTTTATCTAAAAGTTTTTAAAATCATCTTTTGTGGGATTTACTGTTGGGCAAATTAGGGTTTCTGTTCTATTGTGGCTAGTACATTTTTCCTAGTGTACAGAAATGCTATTGATTTTGATACAGGAGTGCTGGGAAGGGACGAGCATGGTCCCTTTAAATGATACCGAACGGGGGACAGGGGAGTGCTGGGTAGAGCAAGGCCGGTGCCTGGCTAGGGCTTCACCCTCCGGCTTGTGCCCACGAACCTAGGTGAGGACAGGCACTCCTGCCTTTGGGCCCAAATGTTGCATTTTCCAAAACCACCCTGGCCCACCACGCCCCCATCCTGGGCGGATAAAAACTGAGACCCTAGCAGGCAGATACACAAGCGTCTGGACGTCCAGAGGAGGGGATCAGCGGAAGAAGACACAAGCAGCCGGACATCGAGAGGATGTCGAGGGGAGCATGCCAGTGGAAGAGCACATGACAGACACTGGCAGGACAGCAGGCCATTGACTGGAGGAACGATGTGGAGTTTAGCGAGATCAGGAGGAGGAGAGCACGGGCCGCTAAGCAGAGGGACCCCTGGTGCATCTCCCATCTGGCTCCCCCATCTGCTGAGAACTACTTCTACTCAGTAAAACCTCGGACTCATTCTCCAAGCCCTCGCGTGATCTGATTCTTCCGGTACACCACGGCAGGAAACCCTGGGATACAGAAATCCCTCCGTCCTTGTGGTAAGTAAGCGGGTCTATGAGCTGGTTAACACAAGCCTATAGACGGCAAAACTAAAAGAGCACCCTGTAACACACGCCCACTGGGGCTTCAGGAGCTGTAAACATCCACCTCTAGTCACTGCCATGGGGTTAGAGCCCCATGGCCTGTTTGTCTGTATGCTCCCCTAGAGGTTTGAGCAGCCGGGCACTGAAGAAGCAAGCCCCTCCCCCATCACATGTCCCCATCCGGACATGGGAACTTTTCCCATTTCGATTTCATATGTTCAACTTTCATATAGCAACCTTGCTAAACTCCACTATTATTTATTTCTAATTGTTGTGCTTCAGATTATCTTGAATTTTCAATTATGATAAGCATATTATATAACAAATATAATGTAATATTTATATCTAATTTCTGTTCCTTGCCTTTTTGCATTAGTTATAAATTAAGATTGCTTGACTTTGTTGCATAGCACAGGTAGTGGACTTTAGTGGAAATGTTCTTAAAATTTTAACACAGCGTCATGCTATTGTATGTTTTTGGTTGATATCCATCCTCATATTATCAGATATCTTTTTTAGTTTGCTAAAAGTTTTAATCATTAAACAAGCATTAACTTTCATTAAAGGGTTTTTCTTTCTCCATTGATAATAATAATTTACCTTATACATGTTAGTATTTTTATTATATTAAACAATAGTTAAATTTGAAATATTTTACATTTACTAAAAATTATTAGTATTACTAGTTTTTCCTTTTGCCTTAGATTCCAATATGACTTGGTTATTGATCCTGTCTTTTTAAATTCTGATATTTTATTTATCATGGATGTTTGCTATAATTTTAATTTTTTAAACATGTTGCGTTACCATATTATTTATCTTGGTTACTGAGATTTTTTAATGTTCCCTTAAATGTTGTGCCTGAAGAGATTACCTCACTTGCCTCACTCTAGTCCCAGCCCTGCTAGTCAGATTACAAGTTTCAGATAGTGTTTACACGAGAAAGATATTTAGGAGTGGACTTGTGAATCAACATGGTCAATCAGACAGTCATATCTCTCTAAACAAGATGTTAGGTTCAAAGGTGACCTAAGACATTTGGGTCAATGAGCGTGAAGCCAGGACTTTAACTCAATTCTTTGAGGTAGGAGAATCCAAAAATTTTTAGAAGACTTTACCCTGAAAAGATGTGGACCTTAAATTCTGAAAGTCATATTGAAACCTTGTGCAACTAGAAAATAAAGGCAGAATATATTGAGCAGCAGAATCATGAGCCAAAGATAGACTGAGTTTTATTGACCTAATATGCCACCCTGAATCTATCTATACTAAAGTCAAATTCCTCTGGTCTTTTTAGTTTTGTGATTCAAATATATCTCTGTTTTATTTCAAACTGATTGGGTTAGAAATTTTACAATCTGTGGCTAAATTAATGAGGAAATCATATTCATTGTCCTAATGCTCCATTTTATTTATTATAAGGTTAAAGTCTCTCTCTGTCTCCCTTTTCCTGGTACAATAAATTACCATGCACCTACTATCTAAATATTTCTTATATTTATAAGTACTCTGAGTAATTCTAACCAAGAAACTAGCTATGTGGTTGTAAGTAGTTCAGAAACTGGACCTGCAGGACCAACAAAAGCAAGGTTTTCTGTTCTACCTAGCAAAATGTGGGGAAAGTGATTAAAGTACATCCCAGCCAAAGTCCCTGAGAAAGCACTTAAAGTCAAAAGTTGGAAACACTAAATAAAATTGCTAATTTGCTAAAAACCAGGTAAGAGCAGGAGCCGCTGATGACAGAATCAACCAACGGCCTAAATAGTTAGCTAGTTTAGTGTCATGATTTTTTTTCTTCTAATATAGAGATGGGCTAGGCCAAATACAATAGCCAGGATAGGAAGTTATGTAATGTATAGTTATATAACATATATTTAAGTATACATGTCTATATTCATACAATTGTATATGAAATGAGTGATGAAAATATATATGTAGCAGAGTAAATTTTAAATGTATAGATTGTTAGGACATAGTGTACTAATTTGTTTGACAAATAAATTATAATATATGGGTATGTACTTGCAATTAAAAGGCAGCTATTAACAATTCCAATTTAAGGAAATAAAACCAGAGTGTGGGAACAATTATTTTTGGTCTTAAGATTTTGTACCTTTATGATAACTAATGAGCATTGAATTCTTTTTTATGTACTAAAATCTTTACGAGTACAACAGCCAGGTTTCATTACTCAGAATAATATATTTTACTTCTTATAATGTAAAAAATATAATCGTTTGAGTGGTTTTCAGCATGATCTGTTAATTTTGAATACAGAGAATGAACAAAGCAGGTAAATATATGTATATGCTGAATAATGTAATTCCATATACAATTCACAGTTAGATGCACTTGATTGTGGAAAATAAAGGAAGACAATAACATCAAGATCTTATTCCAAAACACGGTAAAAATAACGTCCACATGCATTAAACATTTCAAGCCATCTCAGTATATGTCTTTCTTGAGTAAGTAGTGAACCAATGGACCAGTGGTTATTGTTGGAGAAAACAATTAGGCAACTCATCAATGCGCTATTTATACAATCTTAGTGACTATTTACCACTTCACCTAAGTAGACTTTCCCACTCATTTGAAGCTATTGCTATCTATAAATAAATGGCAACGGGAAATGTTTCACAAGGGCCTTTGATTTCCAAAACTCTCAAATTCCACAGCAAAGACTCAATTTAAGGCAATTATTTATGCACTGAATATTTGAATGAAGATGTATTATTTTCCTTAAGTGAAAAAAGCTGATACTATTTTGTAATGATAAAATTTGTATACCACAGTAGAAAATGATTTGCAATTATGTGTTAGGACTTTTCATATTCCATATTGAAACATAGTGATTCTGTAGCTGGCATCAGCTGTACCCTGACTTCACATGAATGGCCTGGAGGGGATCATATTTTTAAACAGGAAATCAGTGTGAATTAGCTGAGTAATTAACATTCAGTGTACAGTGAGCATTCTTAACTAAATCAAAGTAGTCATGAAAGAAAGTACTGTTGGTAAATCCAAAAACATACATCAAAATTAAATGGTGAGGTTGAAGGTTGTAGTTAAGTACCAACTAGTGTGAGTTCTGGGAGCATTTTGAAATGGTGGAGGAATGTACTAAATTTCTGAGGAATTAATACTGATGGGAAGGATGCAGTAAAGAGTAAAAACGGGGGCATTGTGGTTTATACCTGTAATCCCAGCACTTTGGGAGGCTGGGGCTGGAAGATTGCTTGAGCCCAGGTGTTCAAGACAAGCCTAGGTAACGTGGTAAAACTCGTCTCTACAAAAATTACATAAATTAGCTGGTGTGGTGGCCTGCACCTCTAGTCCCAGCTAGGTGGGAGGTTTCAGTGACCCGTGATTGCACCACTGCACTCCAGCCTGGGTGACAGAGTGGGACCCTGTCTAAAAAAAATAACAAAACAAAACAAAATGAAAAAAAAAAAAAAAAGAAAAAAGAAAAGAAAAAGAAAAAAGTAAAAAGCCTAGGGATTGGGTGAACTTTTTTGAAAAAAAAAAAACAACAACAACAAAGCATAAAGATTTGGAGACTGTTTAGATGTGGTATATGAGGGAAAACAAGAAATCTAAATTGAGTTCAAAATTTCAATCCTGAAGAACAGGCAGAATTATACTATCATTGTTAGCGAGAAGTCATGAAGCTATTCATGAAGCTAGTCATGAAGCTATTCATGAAGCTAGTCATGAAGCTATTCATACCAAATGAATGAAATGGTTGTTTCTAAATCAGTTCCAATTCCAGTGTCAAATTTGAGGTGAACACTACAGAAACTGACATGTCTTGGAGGTTGTTGAGGTTGTTGAGATGCCAGACTGCACATGGCTCAGCAATAAATGAAAGATACAGGTCTGGATATAGTGAATTAACTCCAGCAAAATATTAAATCCCCAAGAATGACTAGCACATGAATTTTCTAGTAGACTCTTCCCTGCTGATAATTTTCTCTTCAACAGAAATAACCTACTTTTTAAAGCATGAATTATTAGTTGCATTGTGTGCAAATCCTAATGATAACTGAATAGATTTCAGAAGGTTTAAATATTTTTGTTATTTTTAGTAAGAGGAAATATTGGGAAGCATAGTATTAAGAAGTACATATAAATAATTCCCTCTCGATTGCCATAAAATTTCTTGTTTCCATAAAGGTTCTCGTTATCATGAGTTGTATTTAACATACAATTATTCAGTCATCTTGACTGATAGAATGGGCTATGGTCAAACAAAAAAAAAAAAAGTGAAACCAATCCAAATCAGGCAGGCACATGATGCGGAGTTGACTGTTCAAAGACAGTTTAGCTCAATATAGATGGAAGTACTGGTTAGTACAAAAGGAGAAAAATTATGTCTAAAGAGGGAAGCACATAATAGAATTCTATTATTACCAGTCTTTTTAAATACACAATTGAATAAACTTTATCAGAAGCAGGTGTTTGTCACCATTTTATATGTGAAACTCAGGAAGTTCTTGATTTTTTAAGAGCTGTATTCCTTAATCTGGTTACAGGCTATAAAGGAGATAATCATTTACATGATCATATTCTCAAACAGATGGTCACCAAATGGAATCAAAGGACTGATTTGATGTAGCCGGTAGTATGATAATTTGTAGTTAAATGAAAATACAGATAGATCCAGAAAATAAGTAATTTCCCAGTAGCCAGTTAATAAATTACAGACCTAGAATAAGCAATTTAACAAGATTAGAAAAGCAACTCTGATACAAATGTGTTGATAACAAGTACAATAAGCATAGAAAATTTAATGAACATATTAATTAAAAGCATTTTAGAAGAAAAATAGAAAATCATAGTGAAACATTTCATATAAAATATTTAGTAGAATTAATGTTATATTGCTATAACAAATTCACATATTTTTAACAAAAATTTCTTCATATGCTATTTTCACTCTCTGCTTCTTTCTTTTTCTTTTGGTTTTAATTAGGCCTCCTTTTGATATTCTTTGGATGAAACCTATAAGAGGAAGAGGAATAAATTAACGTGTGATAAAATAACACAATGAAATGTTTTATCTAAAATCTTCTCAAAGTAACTTTTAATATTTAAATCCAAAAGATGTTATTGATTTAAAAGCCTTTAATTTGTCCATGTATTCGTGTAGAACAATTTATTTTTAAGGACGTTACTTTGCATATATGAGTTAATAAAAATGGATAAGCATGCCATTCATTTTTATTATTAGTTCCTCTTCTGTTACAAATCCATGCTTGCTTTATTTTTAAATAGTAGAAATGTGGTTGTATGTGGTTGATTAAATTACAGATAGTTTTTATTTGCATTTTTATACTCTTCTTAGTCTTTTATAAACATGCATTACTTTTATATTCAGAAGACATTAATAAATATGTTAAAATTTTGTGCATTACAAGAAAGCTTAAAACAATTTTGGTATAGTCTTTTAAAGTGAATGCTTAGTATTTGAACACTAAAAGAATAACATGTTTAATTTGTTTTAAATTGATTCTTTTTCTATGAGGACATTAAAAGAAATTACAGTTACCTATCTAGCAATATTATCTAAATGTAATTGAAGAGGACATTTATTAGCTAGATACTTTCTTATAATAAAGATAATTAATTTCATATCTTAATAGATTATCATTTCAATTCAATTGCTATCTTAAACACTAGTCAATTAATGGGAAGAGTATCTTCTATACCTTTTTTACATGCCCTCAGACATTCTTGTTTGGAAGTAAAATTGTTTTCATTTCCCCCACATCCACTGTATTTAAATGGGCGGCATTTCCCAATTACTGAATTGTAGTAGAATCTGTTCACATTGGCACGACACAATCCTCTGTCTGCTGGAGTGAGACACCATGAGGGACCGTGAAATTCTAAAAACAATCAGGAAAACATGGTAAACCATATGTGATAGTGGATTTCAGGTTTTCGTATTGTATATTGTTTATAGATTAATGTTGTTGCATGTATATGTAAAACAGTAATCTGAATGAATAAAGGGGTATTTAATAAAATTCGTGCATTTCAATTCTAGGAAAATGCTTAACAAAACCATGTGTCCAGTATATTAAGATCTTTCTCCAATGAATTAAAAAATCTCATTTGCTAAAGAGAAGTGTTATGATTACTCTTTATATGAACAAACTATTTGTACATAATAAAAACCACTCTTCAACAATGTAACTGCTGAAAATTTCTTACAGACACACACACACACACATCACACATATATATTCATTTACATATCATTTGTTCACAAATATTTAGCTTTAAAAAATTCTAATGAGCAAAGTTTTTATTTGTGATGTAACAAAAACACTGAAGCTGAGGAAGAGTTACTTCTCTTGACTAAACACATGCTGACTGATGTAATACAAGCACAGTTTAAAGTGGAGGAATTCAGGTATGGCAAGTTTTAAGTTTCAAGGAATGAGTCCAGATGAGTTGTTTGTCTTGGTAGCATTTTTTTTCTCATATTTGAAGCTTAGTTCTAGATGAGTTAAATGTTTTTGCAAAGGAAGCAATATTGATAAAGCCAGTGAAATGAAACATTGATTTGGATCAGACAGATAAGCTGGTTTGTCAATGGGATCAATCAATGGTTTTCAAAAACAGAAGAGAAAAATACAATTAGGGTAATAAAAGGAGCACTCATTTGCCAAATCAAAAGAGAAATTAGTTTCAGCTGAATGTTAGTTTTTAGCTCTCTGGGAATTACTGTCAGTGAGGGGCACCGAGTACTCTTCGGTAGCACAGCTAAACTGCTTGATGTTAATAAACCAGTACTACAGGTAAGTTGTTGTATGGCAAGGAATCAATACAAGAAAACTTTAATGGCTTTGTCAAATGGTGAGATGTGATACAAGCAAATACAGAGGAGGAAGATTTGCTAAATGTCCAATATTAGCAGAAAATAGAACTTTGAGGAATCCAGTGGTTAATGAAGGTGAATAGATTGTGCTTTAAGCAAGAAGCAGTCTTTTGGCAAATAAACCCCAGATGAACAGACTGTAAAAGAAAAGAAATAAAACAAAGTGAGAAAAAATGAAAAAAAATCTCAAATTGATATAAACATTTTTTAGCACCTCCTGCCTTCTAGATATTTAAATAAGGACTAGAGTGTCTTGATATAGTAACTCAGGTAATAAAAAATATTCTGGGAAATATGAGAGGGAATGAATACTGTGAGAATAATTTATGAGAAGAAATTTGAGACAGGTGATATTTTTGTGCCAAACTATATCAATAAGATATCAGAACTATAATCAAATAAAGAGTATGTAGTTTTACTTAGGTCTTTGACTAGGTATATATGCAGTGATTTTAAGAAGACCTTCTAGGATTTGTAAAATGAAAACATCGTTTTAAATCATATGTAGCCCTTTATGTTTTACCTTCTCCTATGTGGGGATTATAGTGCGTGATTTTTAAAATAATTTTTATTGTGTATATGTGAGGTTTACAAAATGATGTTATGGGATACATATAGATAGTAAAATAGTTGCTATAGTGAAGCAGATTAACATATTCATCTTCTCACAGTTACATTTTTGTGTGTGTGACAAGGGTAGCTAAAATCTACTTATATAACAAAAATCCCTAACACAATACTGTTTTACTAACTGTCGTCTTCATGTTGTACATTAGATCTCTAGGCTTATTTATCCTACATGCCTGTATTTTGTATCCTTTGACATGATGATATGCCATCATAAATCAAAGTTGAATGGTGAGAATGTGTGCTAGACATTCTAGAAAATGTTGACATTTCCTGTCACTAAGAATCATTTATATTAGAGGAATTTTCTAGCAGTCTAGGAGAGTTATATTGTAATTGAGTTGTACTATTGTACACACTTTTCCAATGTGTGTGATGTGTATTATCATCCTTGCACAGTGTAGAATATAAAATGATTAATTGCCACCACTTTGATCTCATGAGCTTCCAGTTATCACCTATGTTCAGAAACAAAAGAGATGCACTAGATGCAATTAACCTAATTTGAGAAACAGATAAAACAGAGGAAATTGCTATCGCTTTTTTTCCTGTTTAAACACCCACAGTAACTTCAAAATAGATGTGTATGATAAAATGATTTATGACTTATACATCAATTTCACTTTAGCATTTTGTATGTAAGATATATCTGCCCACAGTAAGTTGCAGATAATATGTGTGAATGTGGTTGTAAGTTGTATCCTTCTTTGCAAATGTTAGTTGTTACGTCTAAATAGCAATGCCAGACATCAAGCCCCCTTATTCCAGAACAGAGAAAATTTTCTGATGACAGGGAGCAAACTTCTTCTCTTTTCCCACATACAACCTATAGTAAACATGGCCCAATCATAAAATCAAGGTTATTTCAAAATGGGAAAAAGCTAGGCTAGTACATATGGGGCTACAGTCCCTAGATTGGACGTATGAGAAGAGGAGCCTCTGTTATCATAGACCAAGAACAGCAGGTGAATCCTAGAACCATTTGGGCCTTTCCATTGAAGCTGAAACCATGGAAGATACACCACAGATGTGGTGGAGAGACATATACTAGCTTCAGTCTTCCTTTGACCATCCAGTCATCCAACAAGGCCTGCCATTTACCAAATCCTTTCAGAAGCCAGAGGAGAAAGTTCCCCATAAAACCACATGAGGCAGGGTGAAAGCAGGGGATTGGTTTGAGAGCAAACAGACAGTTGACCAGCATAGATGCCAGCAGAGAAAACTTCACTAAATATCCAAGGCATCAGATTGCCTCTACTGACACTCTTTTTGACTTCTGAATCAGAGGGTGTCTGGCATGCTGCTTCTGACAGCCTGGGATTTGGTATGCAGATGCACCTATAATCAGATACTTGCTCCTACTTGTCCATGACTGATGCAATGTCAGTTGTTTATCTATCTTACTTCGCCCTTATTTCAACCACTGCTTACGCAGATCATTCAACACAACAGAGTTTTGACCCAGATCAACAGTGAGGTTCCTAACACTAGAAATGGCAATATTTCGATAGTGCATTAAAATGTGAAGTTAATCACTAAGGATATTGTATTATGTGTAATTAACTTTTAGAGGTTTTTAAAGATGCAATAAATTATTGTCAGTTAAGGAATCATTATAAGGCGGTTATTCTTCAGAACATAAATTTTACCTGATATGTAAACTAATTCATTTATCTTAAGATCATTTTAACTCTGAGCAGTAAAACTATCATTGGGTTACTATACCATAAATCACAGTAAAATTAAAGTAATGAAGCAAATGGTTTCTTAAGAATATTTTAGTTCCATTTGAATTTTTTTCACTTCTTGAAGAGAAAAACTTGATTGTTTCCAAATAGCAAATTTATTCTACATATAGATCAGCACTCATCTATTCAAAATCCAGGATTTGCTATCTACAATGAAAGAAAATATAAAGGTTTTGCGAAATGTGATTTTTTTAGTTGAGATTATAATTATTCACAGAAAGTTAAGATAGAATAAAAAGACACTAACCTGACTTTTGTTGTTTTTCCAAAGGGAATTTAATAATCAAATGCATTCTGTCTTGATTCTGCCATTAATAACCAGTTGTGTATCTTCTGTCTACAGGGTTTTTGATAGGTTTCAGAATTCAGGGTACACTTTTTTTTTTAAATCAGGAACTATCATGATCTAGTGTGACTGCTGAACTGTAAGATGGTGCTCTAAACTCAGTTTTACAGGTAAAGTTGTTAATGTAAATTTGCTTTGAGATTTGTACAGTAAACTTTGAATCATATATTCACTTTGAATCTTTACTGTGGTATCTTTTTTATGATTCTCATTTGGCTTGCCTACTTAGGCTTTTGTTTTACTAAACAAACTAGGTTTTAAGAAATATCTTACAACTTGTTAAGTACATTTATTTTATTCTTCTAAGACTTTTTAGGGAATTGAATAACAAATCTTTTTTAAAGTTTTTTTCTCTATAATTTTGTAGTAAAGAGAAATATAAATTATTTACTGCAAATTATCTTTGTAAAACTTTGAAATAATATAAAAGTATAACAAATGTAAAACAAAATTTATCCATAATTTGATTCTTGCCCTTTAACCACTACCAATGGTTTACATATCTCCAAATTGTTTGCATATTCAAATGTATTAATATAATATTCTATATTTATTACTATACTTGATAATATTTTGTGGCTGTGTCTCCACATTTTTATATAGGCCTCACTCTTTTTAATGTAGGTACAGTATTTCATTTTATGAGTTGACTACAGTATATTTAGTCAAATGGACATATGGATTATTATAATTTATTTTTTTCAGTACCAGACAGTGGCTCATGAACACCCATGTACACTGGTTCAGGTGCTTCCAGAGGACATACTTCTAAAATTAGAATTATGCAAAATCTATATTCAATTTATAACTTGGTAGATGTTGCTGAATTTTCCACTGAAACTTTTCACAAATTTATATGCCTACAACGACATTTAAAGTGCCTAAACCATTTAGCAAACCATGGACCATACTGCTATGAATTTATCTCCTATTCTACACTTTTTTTCTTCCCCATGCCAACAAAAGTAGAAGGGTACTATGTGGGACAAGAAACTGCTTATAGCTTGCCAAATGTTATATGAAATATCATTTACATGAAATCCAAATGTCATTAATTTGAAGATGCACTATTATGTACTATTCATGAACAAAGAAAGACACAGCCAGGCATGGTGGCTCACACCTGTAATCCCAGCACTTTGGGAGGCCGAGGTGAGTGGATCACCTGAGGTCCGGAGTTTGAGACCAGCCTGACCAACTAGGTGAAACCCTGTCTCTACTAAGAATACAAAAATTAGCTGGGCGTGGTGGCACACGCCTGTGGTCCCAGCTACTAGGGAGGCTGAGGCAGGAGAATCACTTGAACTCCGGAGGTGAGGTTGCAAGTGAGCTGAGATTGAGCCACTGCACTTCAGCCTGGGTAACAGAACAAGACTCCATCTCGAAAAAAAAAAAGAAAGAAAAACATAATTACACTGTTATACACTATCAGTTATAAGTTTCATCATCATTAGAATCATGTTAAAAGGTAGAAAAACCTGCATGTTAGAATCAAGAAAATATAATAATTTATATTTTGTACCAACACACAATACATACATATATATACAAGCACATATAAATGAGAATAGAATTTATATATGTATCCATTGGGCAAATATTTAAGAGGACGTGCAATCAGTTGGGAGGATGATTACTATAGAGATAGCTTTATTAGGTAGGGAGCTTAGAGATTTGCTAGGTTAAATTTTACAAAAAGATACTTTTATGCTGAGCTTATTCTATATTGTTCGGGCTCCTCCAGCAGCTACTTCCAGTCTTGAACTTTATTTACTTTGTGGTAAGTTGAAAAAAAATACAAGAAAATAGTAAATGAGATATGCTAGAATGCCAACAGTGATTGTTTCTGCATAATGTGGATATGGCCAGTTTTTCTTCTTTTATTTTCTTTTTTATTCAAATTCTTTGCAATCATAATGCTCAAGATATATGATAGAAATAATATGTTAGAGTGAGTCCAGTGTCCTGAGGTAATAGATAAAAGGCTAGAGATTAGAGATTGGAATCTGTTTCTGAGTAGGAATGTGTGGTAAACTTGTCCCTCTCTCTGTAAAAAAGAAAGAGTATGTATCTCTATTCATTAATCAGGAGAAGTGGTATTAAATTGGTGGAAAGTGATATTCTAAAGAAAAAAAAAAAAACGGGGAAGGGAATGGAAAAACAAGCACTGTGGAGCTTTTTTTTTCCCCCGTATGTGTATACTTGGCCACTTACCTGAGGATAAAGTATAGAAGGAGGGTTGCCAGTGAACTTAAAATTGAAAGGTCATAAAGAATGGACTGAGTGAAAACCTGCCCAGACAGAAACTCCCTCCACATATTAAAAGGGAAGGAAATAAATTGGGTAGATGTTCTCTGGGTTGGATTTCATTGCCTAGATACTGCGTAATCCATGGACAGAGTTCATAAAGTCATGTTTCTTCAGGGATTTGTCTAAGCAAAGCCACAAAGAAAGAAAGCCATGGTAAAATTATAGATTGTACAGCTATTGAGTATACTTTATTCTAAGATAATTATATCTTATAATGCATTAGAAAAACTTTCTTCATGACATATATGTAAAATTTTAAGCCCTACAAAATTTTAGTAAAAGTAAAAAATTAACATTTAGTCTGTTGATCAGCTTTTTAGGAAGAATGGGATTTTAGTAAGCAGAGAATACAGAGAAGCATATGGGTGAAGGAAAGTAAAAACACAAAGGTCAGAATGTTTCTGGTTTGCTTGGGGGTACTTCGCAAACTCCAGGCTATCTGGAGAACATAACACAAAAAAGAGTATAGTGGGATACAAGGCTGGAAAATTACATTTAGGTCAAATTAAGAAGATTCTTGAATACTATTATATTTAGATTTTTATAATGCAGACATTAAAGAGCCACTGAAATTATTGAATAATGAAAAGACAAGTTCTGATCTTGTTGAATACGTGAAGCAAACTCAACCAGGCATGCTTAGGTTGAATCCAGTAACTTTCAATAGAGAAGAATATAAAATTACCACAACCGAAGCAGTTACCACGGGAGTAGCTAAAATTAAGCACCACATTGAATTTGGGCAGGTAGAGAGCTAGAGATGAAATAATTCTAGTGTTTCTACATTCAGAAGATGTAATACTTGTCTAATATGTTATGAAACATTATAGAATAAATTCTACTTATAATAGTTGTAATTTTTGTAAATTTTGGTGGCTTTTATTCATTGTGGCTTTACTTAGAAAAATATCTGAATATAAAGAGGAAATTGTAGACTATGTCCATGGGTTAGCCAGCATCCAGGCAAACGAGTTTGAAGTGGAAGATGAAGATAGAGCTCAAGTTTTGAGAAGATAGAATATTTTAATTTTGACATTGTTTAATGAACGTAAAATGTTATTGTGACTCTGTTCTCCCGTAACCCTTGTGCAGGTCTCTGTCTTAGCACGTAACACAGGCATTGAAGTCACCTATTTATTTATCTTCTTCCCTATTTGACAAAAACACCTATAAAGGACAAACTTACACTTTTATTATTCTCATATTCCCAGTACCTATGGTAGTTAGTCCCGTGTAGGAGACACTCAATGTTTGCTGAAATGAACTGAAATTAGGAAGTACACATATCTGTACCTTAGGTCATAAGATAAAGTTGAAAATATAGGTGTATATGTCCTTCAATTAGTTATAAGATCCAAAGACAAAAAAATTGTATAATTATGTTTGAATTTTCAAGTGCTATATATGTTATTTCAAAGAAACTTAGCATAAAATTTGTTAAATGAAGATATGTCAGATCAAGGTTACAGACTTTAGCTTCATTAAAAATGATCAATAACAAAATGTATACAAATAGTACTCATTTTTTGACTATAAACCTCGGATGAAAATAGGTCATCATCATCATTGAAAACAACCTCAAAAATTAATACTTTGCACTTTAATTGTGTGCTCAACAACTGGGTTAAGAATTTTATGTCTCATTACAGTTTTCCAAAAGTTTTGAGATATTTCTTGCCACATATAACAAATGAGGAACCTGAAGCCGAGAGAAATTTTGTGATCTTTTTTTCAAGGCCACAGACTGAGTCAGCAAATAGCAGAACTGGAATTAAAAACCACATCTTTCTTTCTATAACGTCAATGCTCTCAACCACTAAGATATGTCATTCTGAAAACTAACTAGAAAATTAAGAAAATAATACCTGAGCAAAACTATTTTAATAATTTTATCAGATAAAAAGAAAATTGTCACAACTTCTCCTTTAGGACTGATGTCCAAATTCCCTCTTTTCTGAAGCTCAGGTTCAGAACATGCTAAATGTACCATAGTCCACGGTTACAAACATGAAGTTGAAGTTTCCTAAGTTTGAACAGGAGAAAGAGTTCTAATCAAAATAGGTCATCACACAAGGAGGCTAGAAACAAATCTTGGTGCAACAGTGCTGATTCAAACAGTATTTAGAGAGCTTGAACATTTGAAAGTAACAAGTATTGAGTTGGCATGGTCAACAGAGACTGATTCTAGAAACAACCACACCAAAGTTCCAGTCTTGCATCCATGTGATCATATCTGCACTGGTCACTCAGATCCATGTAATGCACTGGTCACTCAGATCCATGTAGTGGTATTAGATATGATCAAAACTGGAACCCCCACTTTTGATTAGATATAATCAAAAACTGGAAACCCCACTCCCCTGTGTCCCTAGAAGAGGCAGAGTTGGAATTTTCCTGATCAACAGATTTTATTTATTTATTTATGAGAGAGTCTTGCTGTCATCCAGGCTGGAGTGCAGTGGCACAATTACAGCTCACTGCAGCCTCAACCTCCCTGGCTCAAGCAATCCTACCTCAGCCTCCAGAATAAGTGGGTCTACGATCACAGGCCACCATACTGAGCTAATTATTTTATCTTTTGTAGAGAGAGGGTCTCTGCATGTCACCCAGGCTGGTCTTGAACTCCTGGGCTCAAGCTATCTTCCCACCCCAGCCTCCCAAAGCGCTGGTATTACAGGAGTGAGCCACTGCACCCAGCCACCATTTTGTATTAATACTTCTTAACTTCATTTCTGCAAAGATTTTCCATTACTCAAATAGAAAAAAGGTAGAGAATTACACACAACTTAGAGTAGCTCAAGTTTGTCTAAGCTATTTCTACCACATTACTAAGCTGCCCTACCCCAGTCACTATTAAATTCATATTACAATAAGAATTTTTCTTTTTTTTAAGCAAAAGAAGTCTTATCAAATTAGTATTATTAATTTATTAGTTTGTAGCTTGCATGGTATTAACTTGTAAACAATTTTGGTTTATAGTTGTATAATGATCATAATGAATTTATTCCTACTATGTTACTGGTTCATACAAAATGAAAGTTATTTTAAGTAATTTGGCTTACAAATTGGAAGTCTGTGATTTTTTTTCCTTTTAAAGGTATCTATATATTATTCAAGCTTGAGAAACACTTCTCTGGAGGACTTTTATGACTGGGGCAACAAATTATCTTGTGTTAAGACTAAAGATGGTCCAGGAAGAAAGGGATTAGAAAAGTAGACAGTGGTCATCTAGGGTGACTGCATTTTGATGGCAGTGATTTTGGCAGAGATGAAGTGCCACATTTTTGTTTCTCATCAGCATTCCTGTCAGGAAGTAGAAAACTTGCTGGGTGCTGTCCAAAACTTGTTATCTATTTTTGGAAAGCCAACTTGTCAGAAAATCAGAATATGAGGCTCCAGATTTACTATGCAGGCATCTTTAGATTATGAGGGATGTTCCTGTGCTTCTTGGTCTTAGAACACATTATGAAAGTCAAGATACTTCTTTAGAACTATGAAAGTGGACTGTGGATGAAGTGGGTTTTGTTTGTTTGTTTGTTTGTTTGTTTTTTAAGAACTGTAAACAGTGCTTGTGATGGCCTGTGGTATGCAGCTGGATGTGGAACTCTTTAGCCGGTGAGGGAGAGTTTCTCTCCAGAAAGTTCTCATGGTTTCAGTATTCCTCTACATGCAATCACACCTTCAACAAGAGGCGAGATAATAACAAGGAGATAATAACAATCTCATGCAGATTTATAAATTGATTATATCAGTGATTGTGTTTGGCTGTCCATTAGGCCCTTTGTGAACATAACACCTGTTTCAGGCTAGTGATAACAAAAATCTTTTAAAAATGTATTTATGTATGCATAGATTTTATTTTCTATTTTTTCCACATAAATGGAATGTATGTCTGCAGGTCATACATTGAATACATTCAGGAGAGGGATAGAGTTTCAAGTAGCAAAAGGATCTTCAGGATGTCATCCAATTACTTTCCCTGGACCTGGAGGCTGGCAGGAGGCAATGTGGAACTGGGTCAGGTATATAGGAGTTCCCTTTCTCAGTCAGTGGCCAAATACTAGAATTGGGTTGGCAGTAGCTTTTTAAGTCTACCTGAATTTTCTTCCCCCCAGAATATCATAAAGCTGATGTAGTTCCAAGGCCCCTCTCAAGAGTTGATGTATGGGGCCAGGCAGAGTAGCTCATGCCTGTAATCCCAGCACTTTGGGTCAGGAGTTCCGAGACTAGCCTGGCCAACATGATGAAACCCTGTCTCTACTGAAAATACAAATATTAGCGGGGCGTGGTGGCACATGCCTGTAATCCCAGCTACACGGGAGGCTGAGGCAGGAGAATCCCTTGAACCTGGGAGGCGGAGATTGCAGTGAGCCGAGATCGCGCCATTGCACTCCAGCCTGGGCAATAAGAGTGAAACTCCATCTCAAAAACAGCAACAACAAAAAACAAAACAAAACAAAACAAAACAGTTGATGTATGGAAGCAAAGGGATGTATAAAAATCAGGAAAAAAATGACTTTTTTTCCATGAATAGTTAGGTCCAGTCAAAAGACTCACAACTAGCACGAACTCCTGAGAATATTCATTTTTCTTTGCTAGTTAGACATTTACAAGTGAGGTGCAGTGAGAAGACTATGTTTACTATGCATGTAAATATTAAAACTTTATTAGCAGTATGCTATCAAAGGCATCACGTATACATATAAATATTAAGGAAATGCCAAAAGCACAAATATTAACATAGGCATGAAATGCTATCCAATCCTAGAAAGAACATGGATGCATGAATGCAGAAGGCGTTCAGAAAGACTTGGTAAATATGAGCCGCATTCTTCCAACCATCATTTGTTCCTTCTTTTGTAACTGTGGATCACAAAATTGATAAATAAAAAATGTGAGTAATCTTTATATGTTTAACACTGTGGTCAATGCTGAGGGTGGGGGAAGTCTATAAACTGTATAGTACATTATGTTTTTCTTCAAAAAAATCTTGTAATCTAGACAGTGAGGCAGAGCAAACACAATATCTAATAGTACAAGTATTGAAGGAATCATAGTAAGAAGCCAGGGGAGAGAGACAGAAAGAAGGCCTCCTTATGGTAGTGAAAAGGCAGATTGGTTAAGAAGATGAGGAGGGTCAGTCAATTTTAGGTGGGGAAAATAACATAAAACATCCTTTAGAATAAGAGTGAGTAATTTGTGTTTAATGATAATGAAAAGGCCAATTTGAATGGACGGAAAAAAGTTATATTTAAGGGACAGAAAATATCTGCAATAGATAGAGGACTAGTGGACAATGCAGACAAATTTTAGGCAAGTGGATGAAGCTAAATTACCACATGATCGATGACTAGAAATAGGACAGTGATGTCAAAAAGGTCATGTATAATTTGTTACATATGACTGTTCCTTTTTGTCTCTCTCTCTCTAATATGCTTTAGTTTACTTATGTTAGATATATAATTACATTATGTGTTATATACAATATCTGGGTTATATCTGAGCTTTCTGATATCTATTTATTTATCTATTTGTCTCATGTCTATACAGCCTGGTTTGCCTAAGCCCCTATTAGTTTATGCTTATTTTGGGGGGATATCACGTTCATATATATATATATATATATATATATGATTTAAAAATACTGAAATACTTTTAAATATAAAACTATTTTTGTAGAGTCACCAAAACGACAATTCCAATTTTAAGTCAATGCATACATATATTTAAAATAGACATATACCTTAATTTTTTAGCACCCTCTTTAACTATCATTAGTGTTCCAAATTGGATGACATGATTGTTTAGGGAATCTAACCATGAAGGATTGATGATCTGAACGAAATAAATAGGAATGAAAATGGAAGAGACAGAAATAAACATTTCATAAAAAGCAATGAAATTTAATGAATGACTGGAAGAATAGAAGTGATACAAAGAAAATTACTAATCATTCAAATTGGAATAACCAGAAAAACAGTAGAAGAACTCAAAAAGTTTGGAAAGTTGGAAATGTCGAAAAGATAAAGAACAATTATACAAATAAACATCTTTTGACCTTGAAGCCCCATGATACTCCTCTGTGACAATAATCTCAACTTGTTTCTAATGAACACATTCAAACTCTTCGAGTTTCCATATATGCATTAATTTAATTCTAGTATGAATTCTTCTTAAAATCTTAGTCATGATTTTGAGACTGTATATTTACTGATGCATTTATCTGAATAACCAGAGACTTTATGAGTGTCTGAAATATAAATTTCTTCTGCAAATGGGAACTTACAAAGAAGTTGTTTAACAAATGAGAATCTAAGGCCTGGTGAGTTAAGTGTATTACTCTGAATCACATGGATAATAATAATGAGTAACCCTACACGAACTGACTAGATATCAGGCACTGTCTTAAGAAAGTTATGTATTTTGACTGATTTAACCTCACAACACAACCTATCAACTTAGTACTATAATATTACCATCCTCATTTTACATTGGAAAGATGAAACTCAGGTTAAGAAATATCTTAGGGTCACACAGCTATTAGTTGAAGAGTTGGGAATTTAACCCATGTCTTCAGGCTCAAAGGTTTTTTATCTGCTATATCATTATTTCAATCATGGGGGAAATCAAGAAGAACCAGTTGTGATGGCTTTCAATTCTAGCATTTATGCGCAAAATTGCACACATTTAGGGAAATTGCTTTAGAAATATTTCAGGTGGAGAGAACACACATTTATTTTAACTACATGGATATACTCAACACAGCCAATCAAACTGAAATAATGCACTCACGCTCAGGGATATGCTTACAAATCATTATTTAAAATCTCTTTAAGGAAGAGTAAGACTGTCTTTGAGATTACCTAAATAACTTGTTAATATTGAAATGTGGAAATAAAAAGAAAAATTACACCGGAATTGTGCTTAGTAAGTATTCAAGTATCTTGAATCAAGAAAGCTTACTGGAAAAATATATCTTGAAAGCCATTTACAACATTCCAGTAATTAAAAATAAATAGCAATTTTTAAAAGTCATATTATGATAATGTTTAACTAAACTTCTAAAATGCTTCCATAATATCGTGAAGAAAAACATTAAAATTATATTTATAAATATTTCACTTAATAATAATTGAATTTTAGAATATTCAAATACTCTACTTAAAGATTGTTATTTAGTGGAAAGAATTTAAAAACTGGTATTCCATTTATGTTGTGGGGCAGATTATTATTCCTGTACATTGAATTGAAACTTTAAAGGATTTACAGCTTTTCAAAATAACCTGATACCACAGAGAACTTTACACGTTTGATAAAACCCTTGAAAAACAAAGTTTTATGTAAACAAAGAATTGCATTTTCTTAAACTACAATAGAATGTATTAATATAATTGTAAGCAGTGACAGATGTAATTATATTTGATTGGGGAAATTAAGAGGTGTCTGTAGATCTCAGCAAACCCCTCAGACAGAAGTGACAAGGGGTCATCTAGGTTTTAGACAGAGTACAGGGACATCTGCATTCCCACTTCTGCATCTTGGCTGGGGCAGATTCGAAATCACATAGGTTTTAAGAAGAATGGCAACATAGCTTCATTGACAATCCACCTTATGCCATCCTTAATATCAAATGTCTCCTAGTTACTGCAACATTGTTTCATGTTTTAGATTAGGAAGGAAGAAAGGGAGGGAAGGGAGGGGAGGGGAAGGGAAGGGAAGGAAATGCTCTTAGAAAAAGAGGAAAAGGGGTCAAATTGGCCCGAGGAATGTTGATTTTGAGGCCAATATATACAATCAAAAATAAAACAGTTTTTTAGACAAATAAAGGAGACATTTGCCCTAATTTTAAATGCAGTTACGATAACATTATTCCTTAAATGTCTATTATTCTGAATAAATTCTTGTTAATATTGTTTTCTTTTAAATTCATGTTGTCAATTCTTACTGCTTACTTAGTTAATAATTTACTTTTACAAGCATTTATTTATTTGTTACAATTTTCAGTGTGCATCTACATAATAAACTAAAGAAGACACATATCAGAGGCCATTTAAAACTCATTAATATTACTTTCTCACACTTATTTTTATTTTGCCCTTTCTAACTTGGTAGTATGCTTACCAAAAATTTTAAATTTTATACTTCAAAAAAACTTAAGGCAAAACTATTCCCTAACCTACTCTACTCACTTTAATGATAAATGACTGCAGATCTCCACTTGAATTGGTAAAATAATTCAAACAAAAGTATTCAAGCATGTTGCAAACTGATTTCATACATTTCTTGTACTTACTGATATACTGTGTCACATGTATATTTAAACCTGTTAATTTAGTCATTCTAAATTTTCTTTTACAGCAGTAAGATTTAACGTGCTTTTGAAAATATAATACTTAACTGAATAAAACAAAATACGAGTGAAAAATACAAAGCTGGAAAGACATAAAGAAATAATGCAACGATAGTACTTAATTTTTTCAGATAAATCAGAATCACAAAAGTATTAATTTTTACGAACGAAGTAGTATTTAAAAATTAGACTCAAGTTCATCTGGCGTTCAATTCACTACTCTACCTATTGAATGTAAGGACCTGAAGTCATTTTGAATATATCGTATTTTCCAACTCCCACTGAAAGTTTGCATCCCCTTAATGACCTCTTAAGTGTTAATTGCACACTTATTGAATGCTTACAATTTAGGGAATTTATTAATACCTGAGACAGCCATCAATTTTTTAAGATCTCACATAAGAAAGAAACATGTTATAGAAAGGCATTTATACTTTAGTTCTCACACATTAATCCTCATGCTTAGGCTGGGTTGAGGGGGATAAGGGAGGATGGGGATGGGGGTCTGGGGAGGGTGTGAAATAGGCAGGACTAAAGGGTAAGGCATGTAGAGAACTTAATTCTCCTTTCACATAATAGTGTTTCAGTTATTAAAAGCACATACTATGCTCCCTCGTAGATCTCATGTCTCTTTACACTTTTCATTTCCTCTTTAATCATGTTTCAAATCCTCCTTGTGATTTCCAAGGTGTGACATTCAGTGCTGAAGCAAGACCCACAAATCATTAGATCACTGTGGGACTCAGCTGAACATTCACAGACTCTTTCTAGAAAAGTCGGAGTCAACATTTTAATGCTTCAAATCCACGTGGGCAGCGCTTTTGTTTGCGTTCTGTTGGCTTGCTTGCTTAGTTGTTCGTTTGTTTGTTTGTTGTAAAGAGGAGTAGCTCAAAGCCAATCTGATTCTGATAAATGGCCAAGGTAGAGAATTCCTGGCCCAAACACTGTTTCTTTTTATTATTATTATTTTAATCCTAAGATTGCAATTTTAATAGTTACAGAATTCTTCACACTCAGGCTAAGTTTATATATAAACATGCCAAGTTTACCTTTGACATGTTCACATGGACTACTTCTAAACAAAATCTTCAATATCTGAATAAGAATATGTGATTTTTATAATTTAGCTAGGATCTAACAATTTTACACTGGTAATTTTTAGCTTTTTATGTTATTTCTAACTGCCCAGATATTTGTGGTTCCTGATTATGTTTTCCAGTATTTTCACTATTTTCTCAGCTCTGCATTTTGTGGAAATATTTCCTGTATATTCGTTTAAATCTGATAAATAGGTTAACAGACAAGAACATAAAAAAGAGTCCTGCAGAATTCAAAAGAAAATTCCCTCCAGAGTGACATAACATTTAGGCATGGTTATTCAATCAATTTCTAATCTGTCCTGTGAGTAACACCAGAGACCTTGCCTAGTGTCATACTGACTTTAAAAGCACTTTAGACTGCCTTTGATGCACTGCTGTGCCAGTACAATGATTTACCATCTTACACTGAGGCTGATAATTCCTAGCACCATTTTACAAAATAAATTTGGCATAGAGTTAAATATCATATGAAAGTTTTTCATGTGATACATAATCAAAAGCTTACTTCAAAGCATACTTTAAAATAGATTAGGAAAATTGTTGCTTTTATGAGATTAAATGTCTTAAACAATTTGAATCTCAGTATTTCAACAAAGACATTATTAAGCAACAACATAGGTATATATATATTTAAAGACATACTTCTAATACACAATCCACTTCATTGTTACCATGATAATAGTTTCCTGGAAGCAATAAAATCCACAAGATTCTTACCAAAAAGGCTGGGAACCTTGGTTGATTGCGGAGTCAGGGAGTTATTCACAGCATTGATCTGGGTTCCATAATTATCCACCTGGAAACCATTTGCTGGAAAAAAATACAGCCAATTAAAATAAACATTGTCACAATCTCATATTTGGACTCATGAAGCGTACGACAGTTAAAAAAGCAGACTTCTGGCAATTTCATTCACATTGCTATGTTAAATTAGCAAACAGTGAATCTTTAAATATAATTGTAAGGTAATATTTCCATGAGTAACTGTAGTTCTTGGTCAAAAAAGCATAGCAGTTAATGTTTAAGTCATCCCTTTAATAAATGTTATAGGCAGATAAAACTAAGTGATTTTAGGTGGTGGTTTTCAATAACTGTTTGCTCTCATATTTGTATAAATGTGAAAGATTTCAGCAATTCTACTGTGCCAAAATTGTACTGCAGTATTCTCAGGAAGAAGAATTAAATAATGCAACATAAAAAGTATTAGATCTATGAAAATACTTTCTTAATTTTCTATGCTTTTTAAAAAACTATAGTCACAAATCTCACATTGAATGCACACAAATATATCTTCATTTGCATGGCTCAAACAAAACCTGAGTATTGAATACCATCTGAGATGCCTTAGTTTTAAAAGGATGCCTATAAATGAACTAAAATGAAATAAGAAATAAACTTACGACCATCTTCACAAATGTTCTTGCATTCTTCCATTGTCTCAAAATTGTTCATATTGCCCAGGCATCCACCATACTTGAAACGTTCACACTGTTTTGTCTGATTGTTATAAAAATACCTGGTAATATAACCTCGACATATTCCAGGATCTTCTTCCAAAAAGCAGAAATCTGGCTTTTCTAGAAATTATAAAAATGTCAGAAAGCAATATTCTTTTGTGTAAATAAATTACTGATTTTAATAAAATTTATAAATACCTGGCTAAGTTATTGAAGGAATAAGCATAAAAATTAAAAAGTAAAAATCTAACTTTATCCACAACTATACACTATTAAAATTATCTACCATATTTTGGGATTGGCATTTCAAATTCTAAATTTCTCATAGTAAATTAATAGGGAATTAACTGTCATTTTTTTACAAATTTAAGGAATAAAAGATTATTTTACCATGTACCACTCTTGCTTTGAAATTACAAAACATTATGGCAAAAATGTGGTTTAATTATTTTTAATATGTTCATGTGTATTAACATTTAGGGAAGGTCTATGAACATTTCAAGCTATTGAGGGTGGCTTCTCAGGAAAAGCATTGTAGTGCGTTGCTTCATTAAGAATGGTTTAAATTTTTAAAAGTTGAAAAAGAATATTTGAGGAGTAGGAAGTTTTCATGGCTAGCCTTAGAAGTTCCTGAATTCTTATGTGGGAATTAATATCTGTACTAGGTAGGACATCCTC
Source organism: Pan troglodytes (assembly GCF_028858775.2). Taxonomy (NCBI): domain Eukaryota; kingdom Metazoa; phylum Chordata; class Mammalia; order Primates; family Hominidae; genus Pan; species Pan troglodytes. The sequence goes on from NC_072411.2 coordinate 89,514,937, forward strand.
TACTGCTGTGTCATTTTTATTTTTTCCTTCTTCTTGTCATTGGAATGACTTCAATAATGCAGAGGCAGAAAGGAAATACATGTTCAAGGATTGGAGAGGCTTTTGCAAAAGACTAATACTTCTTTGATAGTGCTCCAAAGCAGGCTAAAGACAGCTGTCATAAAAGTTGTGCCACTGTGATCTACATCACCAGCTCTGTCTACATGCATGCACTGTGAAAAGAAGTGAGCTAATTTTCAAAATTATTATGCTCACAGGCGTATTGGGCTTGAATTTTTAGAACAAAATTCCAATTTCTCAATTTTTTTCCTGCAAGTATATTACCATATTGGCAAAACTGAACTGTGGTAACCTTTTTCATCTTAAAGCAACTTGTTCTTCTATGTCAGGGAAGCAATACCCACAAGTATTTTACAATAAAAAAGAACATGTATTTAATAATGTTAATGATTTCTGCAACAGTTGCAGATCTGCAAAAGAACAAACTCCTTATTAAAAAGTTATTTTATTAAGTAAAACTTCCTACTATAATATAGTTTTAAGTCTATTTTCTGTAACTTTTCAATGTATTAATTTGAAAGTTAACTTTGTTTCTTCTGTATTGCCTCTTGATCTTTCAAATGAATGTTTTTATGATTTTTAGTTAATTGTAATAATATGTGGGGGAAAGGAATAAAACAATTCTTTAAAATGTTACAACATTTTATAAGGTAAAAATACATTGAATTACTATCATATGATTTGTTTTAGTCTTAATGTGTACTTTTTATGAAATTTTAAATGATCTGAACAGAGGATACAAGAACTTTATGTTTGCAAAAGTGGAAGGAGGAAAAATATTGCATATAAAAAACATAAAGGTATAACAAATTATGCTGATAAGTATAATTAAGAAATTGTACATGTACATAAATATATACACCTAATATGTACCCACAAAAATTAAAAATAAACAAACAAAACCACAACAAACAATAAACTGTACAACTGAAAGTTGTTATTTTTCATATGAAACTACCTTGGGAAACATGAACTTATGTGAAGACAAAGTTGAAAATGGACACATGTAAAATAATTCTTTTTTTGGCCTGCAGTTTAAACTACAGTTGCAAATCAAAAAATTAATTTCCCATTTTCTTCAGGTAAATAAATTAACCTTCTTATTGAATTTGCATACATAACCCTTGCTCTAAGTTGGTGCTCAGTTGAACTTGAGTAACACAGAATGCAGACTGGATAAGCTAAAGCATTATCACTGTCAACTTTTGTTTGGGCCTGAATACTTGGGAATTGTCTTGGACCAAACTTTCTTTCTAAGGGATTGTATTAAATCTCAAATCTCTTTATAATGGTCCAATGCTAGGAAGCCTAATACAAAGTTCACTCGAAATTGATCAAGTCTTTGTTATGAATAGGTGTTAACATGTAAGCATTTTTAACATTCATGTGAACACAGCTTTATTCTCTAACTTTCATATATAATATGAGATAAGAATGATTGAATTCTGAATTATAAATATACACTTTATAGCATAATTTTACCTAAAAATAGTACCTGTATTTAATTTTTTTCTAATTTTATGTTTTTGGTAAAAGGTCCTAATATTTAAAGGTTGGTATTTTCTTTCACAAAAATATTTATTCTCCTTTGTAGACAAAAACTTCTTTATTATAAATATGCCATTTTGATATTACAGATAAGGCCTTCATTTAATTAAAGTACTAAACATTTTGGTCAAGATTATTTTAATATTTATAGGAGCCTATTTTTTAAAATTGTAAGTACATACATTTAGTTATGTTTCTTGTACAAACTTTGCTATTATCTTTATTTTATACATTTTGATTCCAATTCTGGTCAGTGAATTGAGCCTAAAGATTATCAATGTGTCACAGAAATTTTCAACTCTTTCCCACATAAATAAATCAAAATAAATAAAATTAAAATGCACTTTGAATTTTGTGGTCTTTCATGTTGTGGTCTTTCATGTCCTGAGTTAAACAATTTAATCTCTTTGTTCAATATTTTCTCATTGAAATGTAAATGCCATAACTGACAATTGGACCAAATCAGTTTCCAGGCCTTTATTAAAAGGACGTTGGTTTCCCTGATCCATTGATAACATTTTTTCTTGTCCTGATATATTTGTGAAAAAGTAATTATTTTTAGCTAAAAACAATAAATGATATGATTTAAATTACACAATTAAACATACACATACATGCTAGATATTTATTTTTAAATATCTCTACTTACTTTTGCATGTATAACTGCTGACAACTCAGAGACATACATCCATTCAAGGGAATATTTGGTGAAACTTGCTAAAGCCACACAATGTTGATTAGATTAACAAGTGATTAGAGATCAGAGAAATAAAGTAAGACTCAAAATATCTAAATCTCTATCTGGAAGGTGTTAAAATAGCATGTGTGGCTCTGGACTACAATTGAACTAAAACTAAATATCATACTACATTAGAATTAGAGTAAATATGGTGTTTGGAGCCTCCTCTGACAAATATAATGTATATATTTTCCTAATTTTTGATTATGTCCATTGAATCATGCAACAAATCATTTCAAAAATGACATGATCAATCTGTCATATGGGTTTATGATCAATCTCTTTTATGGATTTTTTTAAATCAATCTCAGAGAAACTTAAGAATTGAATGTCTATACTGAATCAGGGACCAGAAAAAACAAACAAGCAAACAAACAAACAAAAAATTGAATATCTAAATGCCTTACATAAATGCTTCAAATTTACAGACAAATAAATGTTCACCTTGTTGCAATGTTGTCTTTATAATCCTGTTTGCATTATCTGTAATCAAAAGAATATATGCATATCAATTGTCACAATTTATAAAGTAATACTATGAATTTGAATTTAACAACAAGAGTGACATATTTATTACCATTAAAATTATTCTTATACAGAATGTCTTAATAAAAATTGAATTTCTTTTTCTTTTCTAAAAATTAATATTTTCTATTTATTGTAACCATGAAGCCACTTCATTTCAATAGAGTAATGTTTTAGAAACTATGATAAAACTTTCTAACACACTTACAAAGCTGAGAATTCATAGTGACTATGTTTACTGTTCAGGATATCTATACTTAAAACAATTATTTTAAAAATGTGAAATATGAAAGTAATTCAAGCAGCCTACATTACATATAAAAATAATTTGTTAGATAACTGGGAATAAAAGTGAAATTAACCAGAATTATTTCCTTTCCTTATTCTTTCCCCTGCTTCGTTGTCTCAATCCAATTGCAAGTTTCATTATTATTACCAATGTAGAGAAGAAATGAAACAAAAGGCATCTTGGACACGTTGTTTGGTTTAACATTTGATTGACGGAATCATTTCCCTCTAAAACTGGAATGTTAGTTGTCTTTGTCCTACCATATTCCAAGTATGAATTCTAAGTTCTAATTTAAATGATAGGTAATGAAATTTAAATTGACAAAATAAGTCTATGAAGTTTTAATTTGCTCGCATAGACATTAGGAAAGTTGAGTGGTATTTATTTTGTTGTGGAATCATTTGTTTTGCAGAGAAAATCTTTGGTCAAAGCAGGTTACCATTCGTTATATGACCAGAGAGATAGGGAGCGAGAGAGAGAAGGGAAGAAAGAATGAGAGAAATAATATGAATTGGGTTATAAGCCTCTTTCAGCAACTGCATCATCCTTTTTTTCTTGAAATAGTTAATTCTTCTGTGGAGAGTAAAATGTCTATGAAAGGGAAACTAACGGACCCAAACTTCTTTTCGAATTGTACTATGTTTTATTCAATAGCCTTTTAAAAAAAGAGGTGTGTTTGTGTGTGTGTATATGTATAGCTGTATCTATTGAGGTAAGTTTTTTGGTTTACTTTGTTTTCACTGCAACTAACCAACTTCATATTAATGTTTTCAACTAGATTGTAGACTGTCATATAACCTGACATTAAAATATTTAGATATAAAACTAATATGTTATGATTTAACTGATAAGAAGAAAGAAATGTATACATATAATGAGTACATAAGACTAGAACACTAAACAATTTTCATTCCTGATTTACCTGTTGACAATAGTCATAAGATGGGAATATATAAATGCTTGATTAATACAATTTTTAAAAGAACATCTATTTTGTTTGTTTACTGTTACATTCTAAATAGGATTAATTCAGGTAATATACATGCCAATTAACTCAATGTAGTTTAGCACACTAGAATTTTAAGTGTATTTATATTACCAATAATTGTCTTTGAGGACTGATAATAATAACCTTGGACACGATAATTTGTATGGCAATAGCAGTATGAAAGCGATGAATAGTTAGAAAAGATTTACGGCAAATTATCAAGTTTTCTTAGATTTAGACAGGACGAAGCATTTATCAATGCTTTTTAAGGAGCAATGAGAGAATGTTAGACTAATTTCCATTCTAGTACTCTTTTGAATTTCAATTTATATGAATTTGTTTTAATATTTCATTATGAATATTAAGATGTAAGACTGACAAGCAAAAATATCCCAAAATTTGCATTTGGTTGACACATATTGGCATATGATATTTATACCTCAAACTGACTTATTTATTTTTGCTTCTAAATCCATTCAAAAGTGTGCCAGATGTAAATAATGGTATTTTCTTCTGGGTGTGCAAGGAGAGTGTTAGATAAATACCAATTGTGTGAAGTTGATAGAGAGTGTTGTTCAAATCTTTTATATCCTTAGTGATTGTTGTTTACTTTTTCTGTCAATTACTGAAAAAAGGTGTCTCGAAGTATGTAAACTGAACTGAATAATTGTATACTCTCACTTCTGCCAACTTTTTCTTTAAAAATTTTGGAGTTTTATAATTAGGACCATGCACATAGGCATTAAGGATTGTTGTGTCTTTTTTATTAATGGACCCACATTATAAATATCTTTCTTTCCACCTGGTAGTATTTTTTATCCTGTAGTCTACTTTTACTAATCATTCTTATGATTAGTGCTTACATATTATATCTTTTTCTATCCTTTCACTTTTAATCTCTCTGTCCTTATTTTTAAAGGGCCTTTCCTATAGACAACATGTAGTTAGTTCTTGATTTATTTTTGCATACAGAGTGATAATATCTACCTTTTAACTGGCGTGACTGGACCATTAAATTTTAATTTAATCTAATTATCATTAAATTTGAGTATAAATATCACTAGCAATTTGATTTCTGTTTCTCATTTCTTCTTTGTTTCTGTTTCCCTCTGTTCATGTCTTCTTTAGAATTACTGTAATTGAATATTTTAATAATAATTTCATCTTCATTATGGGCCTATTTGTTATTTCTGCTTGTTTCATTTTTTTAATGGTTGCTTTAAGGATTATAATGTACTAATCCATTACAGTCTAGTGCCAACTAATGTATGTCATTGTCACCTGTAGAAACCTCAGAACTTTACAACAATAATCTCATATTTTTCTCCTTCCTTCCTGTGTGCTTTAATTCTAAATCCTTTAATACTAATTGTACTGCTGCTCTACCAGGAATAAATTTCCCCAGATAATGCTGATTTGAAAAGCGCTTATTTTAAGAAGTAGATTACTGATTGGCACTTTTTTTCTCTTTCAGTTCTTTGTTTTTTCTTTTTAAAAATTTATTTCTTTTTTATTTTCATAGATTTAGGGGCTAGAAGTACGATTTTGTTACGTGGTTATATTGCATAGTGGTGAAGTGGATTTTAGTGTAACCATAACCCAGATAGTGTCTATTGTACCCATTAGATAGTTTCTCATTCCCCAGTTCCCTTTCATCCTCCCATCTTCCTGAGTGTCCATTGTCTATTATTCTACTATGCCCACATGTATGCACTATTTACCCCCCACTTATAAATTAGAACATGTGGTATTTGAATTTCTGTTTCTGAGTTATTTCACTTAAGATAATAGCCTCCAGTTCCATCCATGCTGCTATAAAAGACATGATTTTATTTTTAATGGCTGAGTAGTACTCCATGGAGTATATGTGTATATATAAATATCACATTTTATTTACCCAATCATCTGTTAATAGACACTTATGTTGATTTTATATCTTTGCTACTGTAAATAGTGCTGTGCTAAACATACAAGTACAGTTATCTTTCTGATATAATGATGTATTTGCTTTTGGGTAGACAGCCAGTAGTGGGATTGCTGGAACAAATGGTAGTTCTATTTTTTAGGTCTTTGGGAAATCTCCATACTGTTTTCCATACAGGTTATACTAATTTACATTTCCAGCAACAATTTATAAGCATTCTTTTTTCTCCTAATCTTCAACATCTGTTATTTTTTGACTTTTTAATAGTAGCCATTCTGACTGGTATAATATGGTATCTCATTATGGTTTTAATTTGCATTTGTCTGATGATTAGTGATTTTCAGCATTTTTTCATATGCTTGTTGGTTGTGTATATGTTTCTTTTGAAAAATACCTTTTCATGTCCTTTGTCCATTTTTTAAATGGTTTGTTATTTTCTTGTTGAATTGTTTGAGTTACATGTACATTTTAGATATTAGTCTTTTGTCCAATACACAGTTTGCAAATATTTTTCTCATTCCTTAGGTTATCTGTTCACTCTGATACTTCTTTGGCTGTGCAGAACATTTTTAATTTAAGTTACTTGTGGATCAACTTCAATTTAACTCTCATTTGGCTATTTTTGTTTCTCTTGCATTTGCTTTTGAGGATTTAGTCATAAATTCTTTGCCTAGGTCAATATGTAGGAGGGTTTTTCCCAGATTTTCGTCTAGAATTATTACAGTTTCAGGTTTTACATTTAAGTCATTAATCTATTTTGAGTTCATTTTTGTATAAGGCAAGAGACATTATTCCAGTTTTATTCTTCTGCATATGATTATCCAATTTCTCAACACCATTTATTGAATAGAGTGCCCATTCACCACTGTGTGTTTTTGTTGATTTTGTCAAAGAACAGTTGGCTGTAAGTAAGTGTTACAACCAGGAGGGAGGCTGTACCCTGCAAAGCCACAAGGGCAGAGCTGCCCAAGACCATGGGAGCCCACCTCTTGCATCAGCGTGACCTGGATATGAGACATGGAGTCAAAGGAGATCATTTTGGAGCTTTAGGATTTGACTGCCCTGCTGGATTTTGGACTTGCATGGGGCCTGTAGACCCTTTGTTTTGGCCAGTTTCTCCCATTTGGAACAGCTGTATTTACCCAATGCCTGTACCCCCATTGTATCTAGGAAGTAACTAACTTGCTTTTGATTTTACAAGCTCCTAGGCAGAAGGGACTTGCCTTGTCTCAGATGAGACATTGGACTGTGGACTTCTGAGTTAATGCTGAAATGAGTTAAGAATCTGGGGGACTATTGGGAAGGCATGATCAGTTTTGAAATGTGCAAGTGCATGGTGCAAGCTGTCAATGGATCTACCATTCTGTGGCCTGGAGGACAGTGGCTTTCTTCTCACAGCTCCACTAGGCAGTGCCCCAGTAGGGAATCTGTGTCGGGGGTCTGACTCTACATTTCCCTTCTGCACTGCTCTAGCAGAGGTTCTCCATGAGAGCCCCACCCATGCAGCAAACTTTTATCTGCGCACCCAGGCATTTCCATACATCTTCTGAAATCTAGATGTAGGTTCCCAAACCTCAATTCTTGACTTCGGTATACTCTCAGGCTCAATACCATGTGGAAGTTGCCAAGGCTCGAGGCTTGCACCCTCTGAAGCTCTGGCCCTAGCTCTACGTTGACCCCTTTCAATCATGGCTGGAGTGGCTGGGACACAGGGCACGAAGTCCCTAGACCGCACACAGCATGAGGACCCTGGGCCGGGTCCAGGAAACCACTTTTTCCTCCTAAGCCTCCAGGCCTGTGATGGGAAGAGCTGGCACAAATGTCTCACATGCCCTAGAGATATTTTCCCCATTTTCCTGGTGATTAACATTCAGATCCTTGTTACTTATGCAAATTTCTGCAGCTGGCTTGAATTTTTCCTCAGAGAATGTAATTTTCTTTTCACTTGCATTGTCAAGCTGCAAATTTTCCATACTTTTATGCTCTGTTTCTCTTTTGAAACTGAATGCCTTTAACAGCACCTAAACCCCCCTTGAATGCTTTGGTGCTTAGAAATTTATTCTGTCAATTACTCTATATCATTTCTTCAAGTTCAACATTCCATGAATCTCTAGGGCAGGGGCAAAATGCTGCCAATCTCTTTGCTAAAACATAATGAGAGTCAGCTTTGCTCAACTTCCCAAAAAGTTCCTCATCTCTATCTGAGACCACCTCAGGCTGGACCTTATCGTTCATATCACTATCAGCATTTTTGTCAAAGCCTTTCAACAAGTCTCTTGGAAGTTCCAAACTTTCCAACATTTTCCTGTCTTCTTCTGAGCCCTCCAAACTATTGCAACCTCTGCCTGTTACCCAGTTCCAAAGTCACTTCCACATTTTCAGGTATCTTTCCAGCAACACCCCATTCTACTGGTACCAATTTACTGTGAGCAAGTCACATCTTACATGGATAGCGGCAGGCAAAGAGAGAGCTTATGCAGAGAAACTCCTGTTTGTTAAAACCATAAGATCATGTGAGACCCATTCACTACCACGATAATAGCATGGGAAAGACCACCTTCCCCCCCGCCCCATCCCCCATGATTCAATCATTTCCCACCAGTCCCTCCCACAACATATGGGAATTATGGGAGCTACAAGATGATATTTGGGTAGGGACACAGAGTGAAACCATATAACACACATTGTTAGAAAAACCACAACCACTTCTGCTTTCTAATCTCTAATAGCCATCTCCTCTTTTCAGAGAGACCACCATGCTGTACTTGGGTTTCTTTCATATAATGGTGGTTCTGAATGCCTTCACACAGGAAGCAGGGGAGATTGCAGGGCTCATCTTATGTATTTACCTTCTCCCAGAGGTCACAATCCTGCACTGCCTTTTGTTCAATGCTTGCAAACAGTAGTTTTTTACATTTTGTCCAGTTTTATAGTTCTTTATGTTGGGGAGAGAAAGTCTTGTTTGCAAGCTTATCCATCATGGCTGCCGATTAAATTCTCTCCTTAGGTGCGTTTTTAAAAGTCTAGCCATATTTTTTCCATATACCAGTTATATCCTTATCAGTAGTCTGCTGTATAAAACACTCAGACATTCATACAATAATTGCAAGTGACTTTTCTTTTTTTTCATGGAGTCTTCCTCTGTTGCACAGCTAGAGTGCAGTGGTGCAATCTTGGCTCACTGCAACGTCTGGCTCCTGGTTTTAAGCAATTCTCCTGTCTCAGCCTCCTGAGTAGCTGGGACTACAGGCACATGCCACCATACCCAGCTAATTTTTGTATTTTTAGTAGGGACGGAGTTTCACCATATTGGTGAGGCTGGTCTAAAACTCCTGACCTTAGGTGATCCACCCACCTCAGCCTCCCAAAGTGCTGGGATTACAGGTGTGAGCCACTGCACCCAGCCTCAAGTGAATTTTGATAGATAATGAGGAGATGGGGGTAAGAGAGTTACATTTACATGCTAGCCAGAAATGATATTTTAAATGATGATAAGCAAGGCTATCACTGATGAGCAAAATGATTACATTTCCCTAACCTTTAAAGAAAAGAGTAAGTTTTGCACAATGATAAACCATAAGACTTGAACTATACACATATATAAAAAGAACAGGTATATATTTCAGGAAAGAGGCCAGTTGATGAAAATAAATAGCCTGCTAAATGAAAGAGTGGGGATTACAAAGAATGAGGCAACCAGGCTTCTAGCCAAGGTACTGACAACTAAGAATGATTTTCAACTCAACACAAAAGGATACTTGGCCCAATATGTATGGAAGAAAATGGGGTATAGAAATCTGTGATGAATGGGAAAAGACCAAGCAATCACAAAAACCAAAAGCACCACTGAGGACCACTGAGCTGCCTAAACTGTGTTAGTAACATTCCTAGGGCATCTATGGAGAGGAAACAGAGAAATCAGTGCTGTGAGGTTAAAGAAATATATTCGTGTCTATTCTCTTCTTTCAGCTCGGGAGCATACAACTAAACATCTTACAGAGTCACAGAGGAGAGAAGTTCGCTCTTTTCACCACATGGAAGTTTTCCCACAGGCCAAGAGCACCATGATGCCAAGGCTGTTTAGTAAAAGCTATTTAGAAAGCAGTAACAGAGTGAGAATGCAGAGCTGCCTGATTTGCAAAAAACAAGACATCTAGTGTTACTAACCAGAGATATCATTTCTGTATCACCTCAATTGTATCCAACCAGCTCTACGAACATGCTATGGTAGAATATTGGTCTAGAAACTAGGGAAATAAAAGCAACTCAACTTATTCTATCCCTTGAGTAACTTACAATTTGGAAGAATAGCCTGACATTAAAAAAAAAAAACATTCAAAATTTTGGTCAGTAATTATTTGTAATTTATCTTAGTGAGAAGATATAAAATCCCATACAATAAGGTAATTAGCAAAATTTGCAAAAATGTTAAATTTTAGTAGGATTAATGCAGAATAAAAGTTTAATATAATATGACATACTTTTGAAATTTATAACTTAGTAATATTAATATAAAACATTGGGTTTAGTAAAGTCCACAAGGGTCATCAGGGATGATTTTTCTTTTCTATGGTATTCTATTTTTATTTCCTGTAGTATTTTAAGGTTCCAATAATAAAAAAAATCTTAAATTTCATATATAGTTCTACTATTTTATGCAGCTTAGAATTTTGTAATTAAGAGCCATAGAGCTTCAATTTCCAGATTCATGATCTTGAGAGAGGATAGTGATGAGACCATTGTGTTGACAAAGGAAAGACTAAGTCAATGTGACTAACAGTTTTTCTTCTGCCAACTGAGATTACAAGTCTGGGAGGCCGAATTACACCTACTTTATTTTAAAAATACTTCACAATTCTGTGAACGTGAGTTGAGGTTTTTTTCTTCTGTCTTTATTATGGATAAGAGTATAAGACAATAAATGGGGCCTCATATTTTATAATTCACTGATATGAAAAAAATGAAAAATGATAGTTGAACATGCAAGTTGACCGTACCTAAAATTTGATAATTTGCTTTAAAATGTCTCTCGGGCATATAGAGAGTTTCTGGTACCTATAAATGTGGGTATTTCATGGTACAATTCAGAATTATCATTTTCCTTAAATGTTTTTAGGATTCCCTGAAAGTCTAAAAATGTGGAAATAAAAGATTCCTTGGAAATATTAAAACAGCATGAAATTACTTTTCTCCCTAAATTATCAAATCCATAATTAGACTCAATAGCCCTAAAGGGTCTTGAGTAATAAGGGTTCCCAGAAACCTACCTCTTGTACACATTTTTTTGCACTCTTCCAGACTTTCAAATCGATTCTGATTTCCTTCACATCCCCCATATATAAATTCTTCGCACTGTCGAGTGAAAATATTGAAGAAAAATCTTTTCATGATTGCTTTACATGGGCCATCATCCGCCTTGAATGCACAAAATGAATGCATAAGTTTCAGTGGTGGCAACTCCGTATCTATAAGGTAAAAATAAAAGATATAACATGTAATCTCCATCAACACTGTAATAATGTTCTTTATTTCCTTTTTAATATGTCCTGATTTTAAGGAAAAGTGCAATAAAACATACTAAGAAACTATAAAAAGTTATTCAGTTATCAAAATGGTAGATAATAAATTCACCAAATGAGACACAAGTTCTAGACTCTTGTTAGAGAGGTATTGCTTAAATCGTACCAACCGAAATGGGAGGGAATTGAGTAGTAGTTGTAAGGCAACTTCATTCAAGTGGATGTGTCCACAATAGACCTCTTTTAACTCAGCTAATGGACAGTTCTTTGAATTTCTCTCCCTAACCCACACTTGTGTCACTTTTTACACATAAAACAACCCTTTAAAAGCAACAGCATATTCACGTTCACATATATATATACACACACACATATGTATATAACACTATATTAAACCATTTTCCCTAATTATAAAAATTTATGTGTTTGATGTTATGAAAAATATACTTCATGGTGCTTTTTATTTTAACTTACCATACCATGCTTGGGTTTTAATAATGTTGAAATAATGTAAATAATGCTTTCTATGTTTTAAATAGAATGAGGCAATTCTTTTGACTTCACGTTATATATTTTTTCTTTAAATATTTAACTCCTAATTTTCATAACAGAATTTTCTATCCTGGGAATGGACATAGACATATAGGGAACTCAACTAGATTTTTTAAACATTTTATTTTTTTCAAGTCCAATAAAATTAATAGAAGCCTAATGTTAAGTAAAGTCTATTTGTTTACCAGTAAAGATAGACACTGAAAATTGTGAGTGGTGCAACCAAAAGAATAATGACAAAAATGCCATATAATACTTCTTGAATATTTTCTGCATATTGAGTCTATGTATTTTCTATGTCTTTGGCAATTGTTTTATTAATCTCTTATGGGGAATATTGAAACCTATAAATGACCTAAACCAATTTTGCCTCTAGAGGGCAGCAATATTATATTGAATTAAACAGATGAGTATAAATATCTTGAACAAAAGTGTTTTTATGCATTCTAAAATAGTTTACTTTGAACAACAACCAAAAAATGAATGAGACTTTAATATTTTCACATAAAATATTTTTAAAGCATAAAATACAGGATAAGTTTTTGGAGTATAATTGTCTCAAAAGAAATCAGTTTTAAATTTCCTGTAATTTCAAAATGTGAATTTTTTGAAACAGAAAATATGTGTGTAATAAAAGTTAAATTAGATAATTTTATTAATTGCATTCCACCCATAATATATTATTATTCTAATCAATTTTGAATTAATAGCAAGTATTAGTCTTATTTTAGTAATGTTAAAACTTTGTAACAAAATGATTGAAATGATATTGTTAATTTTTTATATGAGTCATAAAATTGTAAGTAGCCATTACAATCTTGAAAGGATTAAAAATACAGCTTTCTATACATAAGTTGGCATTTTCATGCTGTTTGATTCATGTGACACTAATTATTTTTGAAAACGTAAATTTTATCTCAATTACTAACACTGCTTTCAATTTTTAAAAATACTAGTTAAATTTACATAATACCATCTCATTATTTTGATCTATTTGATAAGTTAATTGATTATTTTTTTCAATTGAAATAAATTGAGCTTACAGAACTGATAGAAGAGTATGTTTTTCAGGTCCAGAATTTGTTAACTTAGAATAACATATGACAGAGAATTATTATGATACAGGGATAGTTTCAGCACCAAACACAATTGTCATAAAATAGCTAATTAGCAAGTAAGAATGTTGATCAAATCTTTAACTAAAGTTGAGTTTTATGCACATATGCATTTGTGTGTCTTCAAATTTTTCTGGAGTTATATTCAATTGACAAAATATAATGTTTGTGTTTACCAACATGATTTTTAAAATAATTTTAAACCAATAACAGTGTTACTAAATCCAATAAATATCTATAGTCTATATACAAATAATTGTATCAAAGTGAGTTAAGAAATATTGGTGAACATTGACAAGTTTAAATGTCATTTCTTTTTTTTTTCAAATCCTTTATCTAACATTTCATGTTGATGAACATATCTAAAATATGATAATTTGCTTTAGAAGGTCTCAGGCATATAGAGAGTTTCTGGTACCTATAAATATGAGTACTTCATGGTAAAATTTTCCATTTTTCTTAAATTAGATACACAAGTACTTTTTAATAGAAATTCATAACATAAATATAATTGAGGATTGCTAAAAATACTTTCTAAAAATCGAAAAATTTATGAACCAAAATGACTTGTTAAAACACATTTTCTCTATCACTGAAGTTATAATTGTCAGTTTTAAAAATCATTGAATGTTTTTTTTCTGAGTGGCACATTTATGAATAATTGTAAATGCTGTTTATATTTTTTTGTCTTTACTTAAGGATTTTAGAATGCCAAGCTGACATTTTGAGTTGTTATGAGAAACCAGAAAATTTGGTGTGAAGACCCTAAGTGGTGCGTCTGACTTACAGCAGGCCCACAGTAAGTATCATCAAATTACATATCGTGAGTTTCTGAACTCTAGACATGTTTGTTTTGAAACCAATAAAAATGTGACCTATCAGTTCCTTAAATATGGGACCCCAGAATTCACATAACAAAGCAGGAATAAAAATATTCTGGCATTTTTAATTTTACAGCTATATACCATTATCTCAAATTGCTGTAGAAATTCTCATATAATGTGATGTTATTCATTCCCAAGTTAACATTACTTTAGAACTTTAGAGACAAGTTATTGAGGTAGTGTTTCAGATAGAAAACTTGAATAAACATCTGTATCTGCAGAACACAAGGAACTTTACCTAATACCTGCATTGCCATGTATATTCAGAAAAATCATTTTTTATAAATCAATAATTTTATCAGATACTAATTGATGATTTCTCTACTTTTTATTCTTAATATATTTGATAGTGTTTATTATCAAGCTAAATCTTTTTTCCATTTTCTGCATTAAAGATATAATCACCTCTAGTTCAATCTGCTATTGAGTAATTTTGCCAGCAGGTGGTGGCAGTGCACCACAAAGGCAAAAGCCGATAAACTAGCTGTAGTAGTCGTACCTAGCAACAATAGCTAATGTTGCTCACTGAGTAATTACAATACCCTTGACATTTTTGTAATTGTACTCTTTAATGATCATAATCACCTACTGAGTTAGGCATTATTATCTTCATTTTATAAATTATAAAATAGCATTGCAGAAATTAAGTAGATAACTTAAATTCATACCATAAATGATGGGTTTAAAATTGATCCTCATATGGTTTTACAACAGCTATCTCACACATTCTTAATAACTACATGATATTGTCACAGATATGTGACTGAGATTCCTAAAGTAGCATTTGGATCAAACATACGGTTTTAATTATATAATTTCCACTCAATCAACAACATTTTTTTTCAAACATTCACCTTTATGAAACTAAAAATGGTTTCAATAATGGAAGTAGGTGATAATTTTATAGAAATTTTCTAGGAGAAACACTATTAACTTTTATGAATTATATTTTGTTATTAGGTGATTATTTGTCTTTATTCACACTTTAATGTATTTCTTATAGAAATCCTGTATTAGAATATTCTTTGTGCAGTGATCTTGCAGCCCACACCTAAGCACAGCATCCCTAGACTCAAGCAATGGCCAGGTGTGCTGTGTGACCCACAGTGCCATGCCACTTCACCCAAAAGGGATGGAAATCTGCCTCGGTTTTCATTTCTTATTTTGAATAAACCCTTTTGAACGTTAATAATTGGGTATTGACCATGCGTCAAGCACTGTGCTGTCACTACAGATATGACAGTAAATTAGATGACAGCAACCCCTCGTTCATGGAGCATATAGACACTAAGGACTTACATAAACATTCAGAAAGTCCTGGGTGCTGTGCGAGTGAACAGTAGGATACCTAAATTAGCCTGAAGGGGTCAGCGATAACTTTCCTGAGACTTGAAATTGAGACTTGAAGGAAATGTTTACAGAGGTAATAATTATCTGCCAGCAGCCATGAGAAAGCAAAACACATAGAGGGCAATCTAAAAGGAATTTAATCTGATCCAGTCATATAAATAGAATTATGGTTTATATTGAATCATTTGCCTTTGATGTCATGAATTTTATGTCTCATAGTCTAAAGGTTACAATCCTGCCTTCCCCTCCCCTCCCCCCACCCCATGTCCTGGGATGTTGGATAGAAGCTTACTATAATATTTGCTGCCTGAAAATATGTCATGCCCTTGACTGTAAGAATACTCATCCTCTTGGAACTTATTTGTGAATCTAGGGCTTTCAGGTAACTTACCATCTAAGAATCCACATGCTGCTAGACTCTAATTAAGGGATTTTATTTTATTTTATTTTATTTTCTGGCAGGGAAGAACAAACACATGTACCTTTTGCCTTCTCTGTGTCAGAAAATGTGCCAGATGCTTTTCCACTTTTTATATAAAAATCATAGGAAATTAGTTATTTACGTTATTCATTTACAGTTTAGGACACTGGTAGTCAGAAAGTTTAAATAACTTATTCAGTCTCACAAATGTACTAGGTGGCAAACTACACCTGCAAACTCACGTCTGTCTGATTCTAAATCCTACAAAAGATACTTGCCTTTCACTAAATGTTCACTCTTAATTTTCTGTCTCCTAGCCCAATGGAATTGTTTTAAAAAGCTTATCACTACTCTTTTTGTTATCATTTTTGCCTTATCTAGACGTTAATTCTAGATTATCCTCCCTGCTGATTTGACTGTTAAAAAATCATCTACTATTTGCTTGTGAGAGAAGCAATAAAATTTGATGTATTTTTCTATTAATAAGAGTACCTTATTTCAATTAAATAATATACTTCTGTAAAATGATGTTATGATCTTAGCATCATGTGATAAATTGTATCTCCAAAATAGAATTTTTTCAGATGTGAGATAAGGTTATTATAAAAATTAATTTTAAACAAAAACAAAATAAAACTAGATAAAACTGCAACTAGTTGGTGAAGAGGTCTTTAAGTCTAGCTTAAATATCAAAATTCTTTGTTACCACCTAGGTTTGGAAGCTACCTTATAGTAATTTTAAATTCTGGCTTAATTACTGATGACTTAATTCTGGATTATTGATTGACAGTGGCAGCAGCCACAATTTCAGGAACTTCCTGGTTAACCAATATTCATTTTCTCAGTCCAGTTGAGGAAAATTGGACTGGGACAAATACAGGGAACACTTGGATCTATTTGCTTCTCACTTCCCACAAGTGAGATTGCCTGTTTTTTCCCTGTTAAGACTTATTTTATCCTCCATCTTCCTTGTTTCTGTAACCTCCAGAATGTTAGAATTTTAACCCACCACCTTTTGAGAAAAAAGCCGAATGAGGGATTGAAACTCATAATGTTCAAATTCCTATTTTCAAAAAGGTACATTAGGGTTTTTACTAAATAATGCTTCATCTCTAGGAAATTTTTATAACATGACTTCCCCTTGTGGAGCCCTCAGAGAGCCAAGCTTGATTGAATCTCCTTCCTCTTCCCATCAACAGCAGCACTCTCCATGCTTCTGTCACTTTGTTTACTACTTTATACGGAAATAAACTGTCCACCCTTCACACTCCCCTAGGAAACGGTGAGATTCTTGAGCACCTCATCTCAGCCATACCTGTTTCTCTAGCACCTTCCACAGATTCAGGCCCAGAAGATGTATTTATTCAAACTTTATTAAAGTACACTGAACACAGTCATTTTAAAAAGCTATTAAAGCTATCAAATAAGAATGCATTTATGGAAATCTTTTTTACATCTTAAAACACTATACAAAAATAAGCTATCATTTTGTTAATATTCTCTCATTAATACCAATGCTTGAGATTTCTGTCAACAATTTACTAATTTGCCACAAAATGTTACTTTAAGAAAGGTATATATCCACAATAACCATCACCATACAGTTTCTCCTTGCTCTATTTTTTATTGTTAATAGTCTCATTTTTAGACACAGAGTTTTATGTGATTAGATCTAACTTATATTACTAGATCCTTTGGTGTCCTGGTTGACTAGATTTTTATATTAGTCTCAACTGGGAAGTTTTGATTTTGGAAATATGGGGAAGAAAGAGAGAATAGCTGAAACCTCAGATGTCTGAAGTTCCCTTTCCTCCTCACACTTTTCCTAGCCAAAGGGTAGCATCAAATGTCATAGGGAGTTGTTTTTACAACATTTTGCTCCTTGCAATAGCCCAGAGCTACTCCAGTGTTTAATATTGTATGCTGAAAAAAAGAGAGAAGTGTTTCAGCTAAAGTTACTTGGTTTCAGACTGTTTAAAACACACATGTGTGTGTATACACACACACACGCACACACACACATTAGGTATAATAAATTTCCAAAGAAAAATATCACTTCAATAACAACTAATTTCCCTCCACAATGGAAAAATATGGTAGATTTTTTAGATTAAAATTGAGAGCTTTAACTAGCTTAAAAAGATAATTGCTTCTAATATTTTACCTGTGATAATTGTGTGTTCTTCATCTTCCTCAGAATCAGCATTAAGAGGGGCAGGGGCAAGATTAAGCAGCAGGCATACAGAAGCCCAAAGTGCATGTACTTTCTTCATTGTGTAAATCATCTCTGAAATACAGACCATACATATCTAATAAATAAAGTGTTAATATGCTCTCATTTACAGACTAGTAAACATCATATGTGTACCTCATATGCAAATTTCTATGCCATTTTATGTGTATACACATACATTTCTCTGTGCATACTCAATGAGTCATACTTAAAATGTATATGTAGTATTCAGAATTATGGGCAAACACATTCAGTGCATATATTTATTAATATTCAAGCAAACAGGTCATATTTCAACTTTGAAAATATAAATAAAAAGGACAGTAATTGAGAGACATGGGTAAACGCTGATCAATATGGCGAAGTATGTATTAAAGTCCATTTCCATGTGCAATTTTACTTTCCACATCTTTCGCACAGCTATTCTTTCTCAGTCAGAACCAATAATTATTTAGGCATTTTTCTATTATTTCTTTAATGCAACTTTTAATTCCTGATTTATCTTTCCCTCTGCTCTAGTTCTTCTTTTAAAAAGGAAACACATTTTCAGAATTTTCATCTTTGTTTCCTTTAAAAAATACATTATTTACATCAATTTCCTAACCAGGTTTTCTATGATATAGCAGACAGCCAAAACAGAGGACAAAAGAAGTGTCTGACATTCGAGTTAGTCCTCTTTCCCAGTTCATTATTCCGCAGTTTAGGGAGTTATCTGATTCAAAAAGTTTCACAGAAAAGTGACTCTAAGTGATAAGCCATCACTCTTACACTCTAAAGGAATCAGATTTCAATGGGAGAGTGAGAATTTTCCTGTTTCAACGTTGTTTAAAGATCTATCGCCAAAAAAGAAAAAAAAAAAAAGAAAAGAAAGAAAGAAGTAAGTCACCTTTATTTTTTTAAAGACGACTTCTTCTTTGGATTTAAAGGTGGAAGGAAAACTGTAATGATCATGCAACACAGAAAAATAAAAGAAGAGAACACTTGCTTCCTTCCTGTTCTCAGCCACCAGTGCCCTTCCAGTCAGGAAGGAAAGCGAGATCTTATCAGCAAATATTCACAAATGCAGGGACAGATACTCCATCAAAAACAATCTAGAGAATTATCTGGTTTTGTCTGTAGCAGATCACAGCTGCAATATACACCATTGTGGGTAGCCATATAATAATGAAGTAGTAAATGTTATTATGCTTTAAGTTTCATTAAAATCACTAGCGAGATACATAACCTTTTTTTCTCACAACACTTTGCAAGTGTTAACATACATTTGATTTTTAGTCAGTAGAGATCTCATATATCTTGTAAATCATACCATAAACCATTTGAATTCACAAATATATATATATATTTATATAGATACATGATTTTGAAGAATCTTTAAACTAAACTTCTAATCCTTATCGCATTTTTGAACACATGTTTTTCAGAGATTCATTTATTTCCATTTGATTCTTTGAAATATACTATCCTACTATACTTTGAGTATAAAATACAGAGTGTACTCTGCATCACACAGTTCAGGAAGCAGGCTGAGGTTGAGGGCCTGCTGAAGCCCTTGAGAGAGAGGGCTCTAAATTCAGCAAGTTCCTGTCTTAAAAAATGGCAGCCTAGGGTATTGCCTAAACTTAGTACTTTAGACTTTCGTTGGGTGCTAGGATTAGAAACCAGCTCTGACAAATTTGGATCATCAGTTTATTTATTCTAGAATATGTGGAACAATCTGAGATGACAAGGGCAGGCTTGCATTTGTTCTCAGAAACAGCTAGAGCTGGTGAGCTGAGCACCACCAGGTATCTCTCATTGTGGCTGCACTCCTTAGACAGCTTTATTTTCTCTCAGTGTGACCCAATCTTCTCTGCATAGCATGATGCATGAACAATGAACTGTCCTGGGTTTTAAACCTTAAGAGTTTTTCAATCAAAATAGTGTGACTACTTCTCTTTATGGTCCAGGCTTAAATAGCTTGAGACTAGCTCTGATAGTTTTAGCATGAAACAAGGGACACCTTTTGGACCAATCCATTTGAGTTGGGAATTGTAGGAGACCATCATAGATTTGGTGGACCCAAAACCAGTCTGGGGTCAGGAATAAGAAAATGTAATAGCATGGCAAATATTAATGGAACCATATGGTTTGGGTGGTGGAAACAGACAAGTGTAACTCCCAGAAGGAGGAAATTGTTGCTTTCAGAAGGGAAGGGTGTTAGACAGATAAATGACTATATGACTATATACCACAGCAAGCCATAGCTAAATAGTAGCGTATGTAATTTTTTTTTTTTTAAAGAAAAGCAAAAGGCAAATAAAGTACATGAATTGCAGGAGGAATCAAATATCTAAATTTTTACTGAAAAATGCTGTCTGGTTCTGGGTGATAACAGATTTAATGTAGGTATGAATGCATGCACCAACTTCTATATACCATGCAAAATCTTTTTCCTTTTGGAAAAATCCAACTTTCTTAAAATTAGAAAACAGAGGTTTATAAAACACCATTTGCGGATCTCCTCCCCCCATAGATCAGCAGAGAATTTGCTGTAAACATCTGCTTGATAAGCCCATAATCCTGGCTTTCTAATAGAAACATCTTCTTTTTTAAAAATTGACCCTATTATTTAAAATAGTTTTAGATTTAAAAAAAAATAGAGAAGAATGTACAGAGACTTCTCATACACCTCACACCCAGTTTCCCTATTAACATGTTACGTTACTATGGTGCACTTATCATTAATATACCAAAATTGATACGTTGTTACTAACTAAAGTCCATATGTTAATCAAATATCCTTATCTTTTCCCCAGCATGTTTCTGTTCTAGCAACCCATCCAGAATACCAAATTGCTCTAGTTGTCATCTCTCCTTAAGTTCCCTTGGCTGTGACAGTTTCTCAGATTTTTCTTATTTTTGATGATCTTGACAGTTTTGAATAATACTGGTCAGGTATTTTGCAGGGTATCCCCTGAGTAGAATGTATCTGATGTTGTTACTCATAATTAGACCAGGGTTATGGGGTTTGGGAAAGAAGATAACAGAGTTAAAGTGCCATTTTTGTCACATTATGACAAGGATACATACTACCAACATAATTTATGACTGCTGATATTGATCTTAAACACCTGACTGGGGTGATGATTGTTAGATTTCTGCACTATGAAGTTACTTTCTACCCCTACCTTTCCATACTGTTTATTTATTTTTTTTTTAATACTTTAAGTTCTGGGATATATGTGCAGAACATGCAGGTTTGTTACATAGGTATACACATGGCATGTTGGTTTGCTGCACCCATCAACCCATCATCTACATTAGGAAATTCTCCTAATGCTATCCCTCCCCTAGCCTCCCACCCCCTGACAGACCCCAGTATGTGATGTTCCCTTCCCTGTGTCCATGTGTTATCATTGCTCAACTTCCACTTATGAGTGAGAACATGTGGTGTTTGGTTTTCTGTTCCTGTGTTAGTTTGCTGAGAATGATGGTTTCTAGCTTCATCCATGTCTCTGCAAAGGACATGAACACATCCTTTTTTATGTCTGCATAGTATTCCATGGTGTATATGTGCCACATTTTCTTTATACAGTCTATCATTGATAGGCATTTGGGTGGGTTCCAAGTCTTTTCTATTGTGAATAGTGCTGCGACAAACATATGTGTGAAAGCACCTTTATAGTAGAATGATTTATACTGGGTCAAATGGTATTTCTGGTTCTAGATCCTTGAGGAATTGCCACACCACCTTCCACAATGGTTGAACTAATTTACACTCCCAACAATAGTATAAAAGAGTTTTTATTTCTCCAGCATCTGTTATTTCCTGACTTTTTAATGATCACCATTCTAACTGACCAGTGATGATGGGCTTTTTTTCATATGTTTGTTGGCTGAGTAAATGTCTTCTTTTGAGAAGTGCCTGTTAATATCCTTCGTCCACTTTTTGATGGGATTGTTTTTTTCTTGTAAATTGTTTAAGTTCTTTGTAGATCCTAGATATTAGCCTTCTGTCAGATGGATATATTGCAAAAATTTTCTCCCATTCTGTAGGTTGCCTGTTCACTCTGATGATTGTTTCTTTTGCTTTGCAGGAACTCTTTAGTTTAATTAGATCCCATTTGTCAATTTTGGCTTTTGTTGCCATTGCTTTTGGTGTTTTAGTCATGAAGTCTTTGCCCATACCTATGTCCTGAATGGTATTGCCTGGGTTTTCTTCTAGGGTTTTTATGGTTTTAGGTCTTACGTTTAAGTCTTTAATCCATCTTGAGTTAATTTTTGCATAAGGTGTAAAGAAGAGGTCCAGTTTCTGTTTTCTGCGTATGGCTAGTCAGTTTTCCCAACATGATTTATTAAATAGGAAATCCTTTCCCCATTGCTTATATTTGTCAGGTTTGTCAAAGATCAGATGATTTTAGATGTGTGCTGTTATTTCTGAGGCCTCTGTTCTGTTCCATTGGTCTATATATCTGTTTTGCTACCTGTACCATGCTGTTTTGGTTACTGTAGCCTCGTAGTATAGTTTTAAGTCAGGTAGCATGATGCCTCCAGCTTTGCTCTTTTTGCTTAGGATTGCCTTGGCTATATGGGCTGTTTTTTGGTTCCATGTGAAGTTTAAAGTAGTTTGTTTTTTCTAATTTTGTGAAGAAAGTCAATGGTAGCTTAATTGGGATAGCATTGAATCTATAAATTGGGCAGTATGGCCATTTCTCAATATTGACTCTTCCTATCCATGAGCATGAAATGCTTTTCCATTTGTTTGTGTCCTCTTTTATTTCCTTGAGCAGTTGTTTGTAAATCTCCTTGAAGAAGTCCCTCACATCCCTTGTGAGTTTTATTCCTAGGTATTTTATTCTCTTTGTCGCAATTGTGAATGGGAGTTCACTCATGATTTTGCTCTCTGTCTGTTATTGGTGTGTAGGAATGCTTGTGATTTTTGTATCCTGAGACTTTGCTGAAGTTGCTTATCAGCTTAAGGAGATTTGGGGCTGAGAAGATTGGTTTTTTAAATATAAAATCATGTCATCTGCAAACAGAGACAATTTGACTTCCTCTCTTCCTATTTGAATAAACTTTATTTCTTTCTATCGCCTGAGTGCCCCGGCCAGAACTTCCAATACTATATTGAGTAAGAGTGGTGAGAGAGGGCATCTTTGTCTTGTACTGGCTTTCAAAAGGAATGCTTCCAGGTTTTTCCCATTCCGTATGATATTGGCTGTGAGTTTGTCATAAATAGTTATTATTATTTTGAGATACGTTCCATCAATACCTAGTTTATTGATAATTTTTAGCATGAAGAGGTGTTGAATTTTATCGAGGGACTTTTCTGCATCTATCGAGATACTCATGAGGTTTTTGTCATTGGTTCTGTTTATGTGATAGATTAAGTTTACTGATTTGTGTATGTTGAACCAGGGTTGCATCCCAGGGATGAAGCCGACTTGATCGTGGTGGATAAGCTTTTTGAGGTACTGCTGGATTTGGTTTGCCAGTATTTTCTTGAGGATTTTCACATTAATGTTCATCAGGGATATTGGCCTGAAATGTTCTTTTTTTTTGTTGTGTGTCTGCCAGGTTTTGGTATCAGGATGATGCTGGCCTCATAAATGAGTTAGGGAGGTGTCCCTCTTTTTCTGTTGTTTGGAATAGTTTCAGAAGGAATGGTACCATCTCCTCTTCATACCTCTGGTAGAATTCGGCTGTGAATCTGTCTGATCCTGGGCTTTTTTTGGTTGCTAGGCTATTAGTTACTGCCTCAATTTCAGAACTTGTTATTGGTCTATTCAGGGATTCAACTTCTTCCTGGTTTAGACTTGGGAGGGTGTATGTGTCCAGGAACTTATCCATTTCTTCTAAATTTTCTAGTTTATTTGTGTAGAGGTGTTATAGTATTCTCTGATGGTAGTCTATTTCTGTGGGATCAGTGGTGATATCCCCTTTATCATTTTTTATTGTGTCTATTTGCTTCTTCTCTTTTTTCTTCTTCATTAGTCTGGCTAGCAATCTATCTATTTGCTGATCTTTTCAAATAACCAGCTCCTGTATTCATTGATTTTTGAAACGTTTTTCCTGTCTCTATCTCCTTCAGTTCTGCTTTGATCTTAGTTGTCAGATATAAAAAGAGATCCTCTTTAAAAGTTTGGCTTGTTTAGCGTCCTTGCTCTTTGCTCCCTACTCCCAAAGCCAAACTACATTCCTTATCCTTTATGCCTCCCTGTTTTAGTTTCAGTAAACAACTTTCCTATCATTCCTTATCTACAGAGCCCACATCTGCTAATCAATCTGTAAATCACCCCTCCCATTGTCCACCAGTGTAATCACACCGCTGCCCCTTTTTTTTTAGCCAATCAAGTTCAGTGTCGATTTGTACAGTCCAACTCCAGCTAACAGAGACTAGACACATGTCAGAGATGATAAATTCATCTTCAAAAAGTTTTAGTTCTGTGTTCTTCCTGTTCTTTGTTTCTCCAGTTTCTATAGTTAACTGTGCTATAAACAACCCTTCCCACCAGTCCTAATCTATAACTTACATCTGTTCTGTTCCCTTAGTTACGCACTCTACAACTATTCTTCCTGCTGAAACTACTTGTCCTACCACTGTAACCCACATCCTTGCTCTATTCAGATTAGCCAATCAAAATTAGCTTCGATTATACAGTCCAACTCAGTCAGTAAAAAAAAGACACAACAGTAAAAGCCCCTTGTGTTAAAAATAAAAACCCCTGCCCACCCCTCTTGGTGTGCTTTCAAAATGACAAGTGCGAATAACACCCTTCTACTAAGAGAGGAGACCACCCCTCATATTGTCTTATGCCCAACTTCTGCCTCCGAAGAAAGAAGAAGTAAAAACTAAAAGGCGAAATGAAATCCACAGGCAGGCAGCCCGGCGCTGCGCCCTGGGCCTGGTAGTTAAAGATCGACCCCTGACCTAACCGGTTATGTCATCTATAGATTCCAGACATTGAATGGAAAAGCACTGTGACAATCTCTGTCCTGTTCTGTTCCATTCTGATTTCTGGTGCTTGCAGCCCCCAGTCATGTACCCCCTGCTTGCTCAATCAATCACGACCCTCTCACACAGACCCCCTTAGAGTTGTAGGCCCTTAAAAGGGACAGGAATTGCTCACTTGAGGAG
Source organism: Pan troglodytes (assembly GCF_028858775.2). Lineage (NCBI taxonomy): Eukaryota > Metazoa > Chordata > Mammalia > Primates > Hominidae > Pan > Pan troglodytes. The sequence continues at coordinate 89,540,204 of NC_072411.2, forward strand.
CTCGGCTTTTGAGATGCAAGTCTGCCGAAATTTCCAGCTGAATAAAGCTCCTCACTTCTTTAACCCGGTGTCTGAGGAGTTTTGTCTATGGCTTGTTCTGCTACATTTCTTGGTACCCTGACCAGGAAGCGAGGTGATTAACAGAGGCCAAGGCAGCCCCTTAGGCAGCTTAGGCCTGCCTTGTGGAGCATCCCTGTGGGGACTCCAGCCAGCTTGAGCGACGCAGATCCTGAGAGCGCCCCTGGGTAGCCATTTGCCCCAGTGGAACGCCTCGTCAGAGCAGTGCACGGCAGGCCCCCGCAGAGGGTCAACGCAGTGGCTGAACACCGGGAAAGAACTGGCACTTGCAGTCTGGACATCTGAAACTTGGTAAGACTGGTCTTTGGAACTTGACCACTCCATTTGAGTGGAAGCGTGGCCTGATCACCCACGGCGTGTCTGTACCAGCACTTTGGTTTTTGTTTTTGACTTGACTTGGATTGCTTGATACTTTGGTTTTGGTTTTGACCTGGCTTGGATTTCTTGATACTCTGATTTGGTTTTGACTCTGGTTTGGTGTAAACTGTGAAAGTGTCTGTGTGCCCTTTTTACCTGTTCTTTGTTTTGCGGTGTGCATGTGGTGTTTTGTCTCGAGGAAGCATGGGTCAGGCACAAAGTAAGCCCACCCCACCAGGAACTATGTTGAAAAATTTCAAGAAAGGATTTAAGGGAGATTATGGTGTTACTCTGACACCAGGAAAAGTTAGAACTTTATGTGAAATAGACTGGCCAGCATTAGAGGTGGATTTCCCATCAGAAGTAAGCCTTGACAGGTCCCTTGTTTCAAAGGTATGGCACAAGGTAACCTGTAAGCCAGGGCACGCAAACCAGTTCCTGTACATAGACACTTGGTTACAGCTGGTTTTAGATCCCCCTCACAGTGGTTGAGAGAACAGCAGCATAAGCAGCTGACAGAGGCAAGGAAAGACCAGCAGAGAGAGAGAGAGAGAGAGGAAAGAGACAGAGAGGGAAAGAGGCAAAGAGAGAGAGAAAGTGACAGGAAGAGACAGAAAAACAAAGAGGGAGTCAAGGAAAGAGAGAAAGAGAGAGATATACAAGTAGTTAAGAAAAAAAACAGTGTACCCTATTCCTTTAAAAGCCAAGGTAAATTTAAAACCTATAATTGATAATTAAAGGTATTATCCATAACCCTATAACACTCCAATACCACTTTCTTGTTGTCAGTGTAAACAAGGGAATACCCCAAAAGCATTGAGGCCGCTGATAACCCCTAGACTTCCTATCAAAAATCCTTGACCCAGTAAGCTGCGGATGGCCCAAATGCATTCAATCTGTAGCGGCAACTGCTTTGCTAACAGAAGAAAGTAGAAAAATAACGTTTAGGGGAAACCTCATTGTGAGCACACCTTACCAGTTCAGAAGTATCCTAAGTTAAAAAAAAAAAAAAAAAAGACAAAAAGGTAGCTTACTAACTTAAAAATCTTAAAGTATAAGGGTATTCTGTTAGAAAAAAAAGAAAAAAGATGATTTAACATTAACTACTGAAAATTCCCTTAACCCAGCAGGTTTCCTAACAGGGGATTTAAATCTTAATTACTATACAAAGGTTCGACCAGACCTAAGAGGAACTCCCTTCAGGACAGGATGATAGATGGTTCCTCATGGGTAATTGAAGGAAAAAAAAAAAAAGCCATCTATACCAATTCTAAGTTAATTTGAACTAAACAAGTTCTTATTAATAGCAAAGGATAACTGAAATCCCAAACTTACAAGGTTTTCAACAAAAGTAAAGTGTGCTAAAAGTTAACAGTGTAACATGTATTATAGTAACTTCTAATCTTGTGGCCTTAGACAGTCTAGTCCACAGACATAAAGGAAGTTCGCTTTGGAAAAGAATGGTTATCATCTTCAAAAAAAAGGGAAAAAAAGTTGGGGGGGGCCGCGAAATTTATGTAAAAAGAATGTTATATGGTAAATTCTTATCCTGAAATAAATTAACTGGTTGTTTAAAGAAAGAAATGTTTGTAATAAGTCAGAAAGTTAACGCATGTCAAAGAATTGTCTGTGAAAGTCATGAAAGAGAAAAAAAAGTTATAAAAAAGAATTTATGCAAGAAATGTTGTATAATTTAAAAGTAATTGGGCCTCCTGAATGTAAAACTATTGAAGAAACAGTTTATATGCAAGGTGTATAAGGAAAGTAAAATATACCTTTGGTAAAGGGATTATAAGGAGGCATAAGAATGTGGATTTTTACCTACATTAAAAGGTTAAAAAAAAGTTTTGTTTTGAAGGCTTAAGCAAGTTTTAAAACATTAATCATAAAGAAAATTCTGTGTGTAAACATATTAGCTAAAGTAAAAGAGGTATCATCCAGTTTTTCTGTGAACTAAACATTAAAATAAAAACACAACGGGTTTTTTCTTAAATCACTAACCTGCTCTTTAACAAAAACTATAAAAGGTTAAAAAGAGTCTATAAAAATCTTACCTTATGGTCCAACATTAAAAATTGAATAAATATGTCTACGAAGTTTTATTAAAACTAAGTTTAACATTAATAACACACTAATATAAAGGTGAAATTTAGCTTCTCTGGTATAAAAATCACACAAGAAGCATTGTCTAATTTCTTAAAAATTATATACACTTTCCTTTCCCTCAAAACTAAAAGTCTTTTAGCACACGTACCACCCCTAGAATTTCTGGTAAATCAGCTCCAGCCTAAAGATCACGTAAGAAGGAAAACTCGAGCCAGCCTGTGAAGGAGCTTACCTTGTGCTGCTAACCGCTGAGACTGCTGTTCGTACAATGGAAAGGGGATGGATTCATCACACCCAAGTCAAGAAAGCACCACCCCCTCCAGAGTCGTAGGCCATAGTCCCAGGGGAAAACCCTACCAAACTAAGCTAAGAAAAATTTAACTCTTTCATCTATTCTATTACTCTTTCTTCTTTCCTCACTCTATTGCTGACCATCTAGTTATTAACATAACCAAGTCAATTTTGCCTCAAACTATTGCATTTAATGCTTGCCTTGTTATACCCTGTGGGGACTTACCAAGTCAAAGACAGCCCTCTACTTCAGAAAAGTACCTCTCACCTTCCTGGCTCTCCTCAGACTGGGAATTAGTAAATTGGGACCATTTAATCCAGGGAGATTTCCATAAAGACCCCAGTGCCAACTAGGAGTCTTGCCCCTGGATGTAGAGCTTTTATGCCATAGTTGGTCCAACATTCTGTGGACCACTACAGAGCAAGGATGGACTTCCCCAACCGGTTTTTGTAATTTCCTAAAACCATACGTTCATTTTACTAGAGGATCATAGAAGTTAAAGACTTAATACAAACTTTGGCAATTAAGCAGGTTACCAAGATGCAAATGCCTGGTTGGAATGGATCAAATATTCCCTCCACATGTTAAACAAAAGCAATTGTTATGCTTGTGCACATGGCAGGCCAGAGGCTCAGATCGTCCCCTTTCCACTAAGGTGGTCCTCCAGTCAACCAGGCATGGGCTGCATGGTAGCTCTTTTCCAGGATTCTACAGCCTGGAGTATTAAATCATGCCAAGCTCTTTCTGCTATATCCGGAAGTCGAGCACCCTGCGGGTCAGCCCTCGAGGGCCATCCCGCTTCTGTTTTCCAACACTAGGTTCACTTCGTGTCTCTCATGACGGAGAAAACTTAGCATTCCTTGGAGACCTGAAGGGATGCAGTGAGCTTAAGAATTTTCAAGAGCTTATCAATCAGTCAGCCCTGGTTCATCCCCAAGCAGATGTGTGGTGGTATTGTGGTGGACCTTTACTGGGCACTCTGCCAAATAACTGGAGTGGCATTTGTGCTTTAGTCCAATTGGCTATCCCTTTCACCCTGGCATTTCATCAACCAGAGGGAGGAAAAATAAGACATTGTAAAGTGAGAGAAGCCCCTTATGGGCCTTTCGACTCTCACATCTATTTAGATGCAATTGGAATCCAAAAGGGAATACCAGATCAATTTAAAGCCCAAAATCAAGTAGCTGCAGGATTTGAGTCAATATTTTGGTGGGTGACAGTTAATAAAAACGTAGATTGGATAAACTACATCTATTACAACCAACAGCAACGAGCTTTTCATGAGTTAAAAGAAAAACTCATGTCGGCCCTAGCCCTGGGGCTACCTGACCAGACAAAACCTTTTACACTATATGTGTCAGACAGAGAAAAAGAAATGGCGGTTAGAGTTTTGACCCAGACCATTGGGCCCTGGCTGGGGCCAGTGGCCTACCTCTCTAAACAACTAGATGGCGTTTCTAAGAGTTGGCCCCCATGTTTGAGGGCTTTGGCAGCAACAGCCCTGCTAGCATAAGAAGTGGATAAGCTAACTCTTGGGCAAAACCTAAAGATAAAGGCCCCCCATACTGTGGTGACTTTAATAAATACCAAAGGACATCATTGGCTAAAGAATACTAGACTAACTAGATACCAAAGCTTGCTCTGTGAAAATCCCTGCATAACCATTGAAGTTTGCAACACCCTAAACCCCACCACCTTGCTCCCCGTATCAGAGAGCCCAGTTAAACATAACTGTGTAGAGGTATTGGACTCAGTTTATTCTAGCAGGCCCAACCTCTGAGACCATCCTTGAACATCAGTAGACTGGTAGCTGCACGTGGACGGGAGCAGCTTCACCAACCCCTGCAAAGTGACTCTGAAGAAGATGACAAGCCCTGCTCCAGTCACACCCAGAAGCTGACTGGTCCACGCACAGCCGAAGCATGAGGAAACTCATCATGGGACTCGTTTTCCTTAAAATTTGGACTTGTACAGTAAGGACTTCAACTGACCTTTCCCAGACTGAGGACTGTTCCCAGTATATACGTCAAGTCACTGCGGTAGGACAAAAGGTTGCTACAGTTCTATTATTTTATGGTTATTATAAGTGTACCAGGGCTCTAAAAGGAACTTGTTTGTATAATGCTATTCTATACAAGGTATATAGCCCTGGAAGTGACCAGCCTGATGTGTGCTATAACCCATCCTTTTTCCTAGTGCCCATAAAAACAGGCACACTTCTAGGCTTCCCAGTCTATGCTTCCCGAGAAAAGAGAAGCATAGCTATAGGCAGCTGGAAAGATGATGAGTGGCCCCCTGAAAAAAAATCATACAGTACTATGGGCCTGCCACTTAGGCACAAGACGGCTAGTGGGGATACCAAACCCCCATTTATATGCTCAACTGAATCATACAGTTACAAGCTGTCTTAGAAATAATAACTAATAAAACTGGTAGAGCTTTAACTGTTTTAGCCCAGCAAAAACCCAGATGAGAAATGCTATCTATCAAAATAGATTAGCCCTAGACTACTTGCTAGCAGCTGAAGGAGTAGTCTGTGGAAAATTTAACCTAAACAATTGCTGTTTGCACATAAATGATCAAGGGTAAGTAGTTGAAGACATAGTTAAAGATATGACAAAACTGGCACATGTGCCCTTGCAAGTGTGGCATGGATTTAATCCTGGGGCCATGGTTGGAAATGGTTTCCAGCACTAAAAGGATTTAAAACTCTTATAATAAAAATTATAATAGTAATAGGAACCTGCTTACTACTCCCTTGTTTGCTACCTGTACTCCTTCAAGTAATAAAAAACTTCATCACTACCTTAGTTCACCAAAATGCTTCAGCACAAGTGTACTATATGAATCACTATTGATCTGTCTTGCAAGAAGACATGGGTAGTGAGGATGAAAGTGAGAACTCCCACTAATGAGAGAGGTTCTCAAAGAGTGGGGGATAAGGGAGGAGACCACCTCTCATATTGTCTTATGCCCATTTCTGCCTCCAAAGAAGGAAGAAGTAAAAACTAAAAGGCAGAAATGAAATTCACCGGCAGACAGCCCAGTGCCACGCCCTGAGCCTGGTAGTTAAAGATCCACCCCTGACCTAACCGGTTACGTTATCTATAGATTCCAGACATTGTATGGAAAAGCATTGTGAAAATCCCTTTCCTGTTCTGTTCCGTTCTGATTATCAGTGCACGCAGCCCCCAGTTACGTACCCCCTGCTTGCTCAATCCATCACGACCCTCTCACGCGGACCCCCTTAGAGTTGTAAGCCCCTAAAAGGGACTGGAATTGCTCACTCCGGGAGCTCGGCTTTTGAGATGCAAGTCTGCTGAAGTTCCAGGCTGAATAAAGCTCCTTCCTTCTTTAACCTGGTGTCTGAGGAGTTTTGTCTGTGGCTCGTCCTGCTACACTACAAAAGTAAAATTGCCTTACTAAGTAATCTTTTATTGAGCACACGTTTTCTTCGCAGCACCAAGCACTTGTTTCTAACCTTAGTTATTTCTTATCTTCTGCTAGCTTTTGAATTTGTTTGCTCTTGCTTCTCTAGTTCTTTAAATTGTGGTATTAGGGTGTCAATTTTAGATCTTTCCTGCTTTCTCTTGTGGGCATTTAGTGCTATAAATTTCCCTCTAAACACTGCTTTAGCTGTGTCCCAGAGATTCTTGTATGTTGTGTCTTTGCTCTCATTGGTTTGAAATAACTTATTTATTTCTGCCTTAATTTTTATATTTACCCAGTAGTCATTTAGGAGAAGGTTGTTTAGTTTCCATGTAGTTGTGCAGTTTTGAGTTTCTTAATCCTGAGTTCTAATTTGATTGCACTGTGGTCAGACAAACTGTTTGTTATGATTTCCATTATTTTGCATTTGCTGAGGAGTGTTTTACATCCAATTATGTGGCTAATTTTAAAATAAGTGTGATGTGGTGCTGAGAAGAATGTATATTCTGTTGATTTGGGGTTGAGAGTTCTCTAGATGCCTATTAGATCCACTCAGTCCAGAGCTGAGTTCAAGTGCTAAATATCCATGTTAATTTTCTGTCTCATTGATCTGTCTAATATTGACAGTGGGGTGTTTAAGTCTCCTACTATTATTGTGTCGGAGTCTAAATCTCTTTGTAGGTCTCTAAGAACTTGATTTATGAATCTGGGTGCTCCTGTATTGGGTGCATATATATTAGGATAGTTAACTATTCTTGTTTCATTGATCCCTTTACCATTATATAACGCCTTTCTTTGGCTCTTTTGATCTTTGTTGGTTTAAAGCCTGTTTTATCAGAGACTGGGAATGCAACCCCTGCTTTGTTTTGGTTTCCATTTGCTTGGTCAATATTCCTCCATCCTTTTATTTTGAGCCTATGTGTGTCTTTGCACTTGACATGGGTCTCCTGAATAGAGCATACCAATGGGTCTTGACTCTGTATCCAATTTGCCAGTCTCTGTCTTTTAATTGGGGCATTTAGCCCATTTACATTTAAGGTTAATATTGCTATGTGTGAATTTGATCCTGTCATGATAATGCTAGCTGGTTATCTTGACTTTTAGTTGATGCAGTTTCTTCAGAGTGTTGTTGGTTTTTACAATTTGGTATGTTTTTGCAGTGGCTGATACCGATTGTTCCTTTCCATGTTTAGTGCTCCTAGAGGAGCTCTTTTAAGGCAGGCCTGGTGGTGACAAAATTTCTCAGCATTTGCTTCTCTGTAAAATATTTTATTTCTCTTTCCCTTATGAAGCTTAATTTAGCTGGATACGAAATTCTAGGTTGAAAATTCTTTTCTTTAAGAATGTAGAATATTGGCCCCACTTTCTTCTGGCTTGTAGAGTTTCTGCAGAGAGATCTGCTGTTAGTCTGATAGGCTTTGCTTTGTGGGTAACCCAACCTTTCCCTCTGGCTGCCCTTAACATTTTTTCCTTTATTTCAACTTTGGTGAATCTGACGATTATGTGTCTTTGGGTTGCTCTTCTTGAGGAGCATCATTGTGGTGTTCTCTGTATTTCCTGAATTTGAGTGTTGGCCTGTCTTGCTAGGTTGGGGAAGTTCTCCTGGATAATATCCCGAAGAGTGTTTTCCAGCTCCTTTCCATTCTCCCAGTCACTTTCAGGTACACCAATCAAATGTAGATTTGGTCTTTTCATATAGTCTCATGTTTCTTACAGGCTTTGTTCATTCTCCTTTTTCATTCTTTTTTCTCTAATCTTGTCTTCACACTTCATTTCATTAAGTCAGTCTTCTACCTCTGATATCCTTTTTTCTGCTAGATTGATTCAGCTATTGATACTTCTGTATGCTTCACGAAGTTCTCATGCTGTGTTTTTCAGCTCCATCAGGTCATTTATGTTCTTCTCTAAACTGGTTATTCTAGTTAGCAATTTCTATAATCTTTTTTTTAAGGTTTTTAGCTTCCTTGCATTGGGTTAGAACATGCTCCCTTAGCTTGGAGGAGTTTGTTATTATCCACCTTCTGAAGCCTACTTCTGTCAATTCATCAAACTCATTCTCCGTCCAGTTCTGTTCCCTTGCTGGCAAGGAGTGTGATCTGTTGGAGGAGAAATGTTCTGGTTTTGGGAATTTTCAGCCTTTTTGCACTGGTTTTTCCTCATCTGCATGGATTTACCTACCTTTGGTCTTTGATGTTGGTGACCTTCAGATGGGGTTTCTGTCTGGATGTCCTTTTCGTTGATGTTGATGCTATTCCTTTCTGTTCGTTAGTTTTCCTTCTGAAAGTCAGGCTCCTCTGCTGCAGTGCAGGTCTGCTGGAGTTTGCCTGAGGTCCACTCCAGACCCTGTTTGCCTGGGTATCACCAGCAGAGGCTGCAGAACAGCAAAGTTTGCTGCCTGTTACTTCCTCTGGAAGCTTCGTCCCAGAGGGCACCTGGCAGATGCCAGCTGGAATTGTCCTGTATGAGGTGTCCATCGGCCCCTGCTGGGAGTTGTCGCCCAGTCAGGAGACACAGGTGTCAGGGATCCACTTGAGGAGGCAGTCTATCTCTTACCAGAGCTCGAGTGGTGTGCTGGGAGATCCTCTGCTCTCTTCAGAGCTGGCAGGCAGGTACATTTAAGTCTGCTGAAGCTGAGCCCACAGCCTCCCCTTCCCCCAGGTGTTCTGTCCCAGGGAGATGGGAGTTTGATCTATAAGCCCCTGACTGGGGCTGCTGCCTTTTTTTCAGAGATGCCCTGCCTAGAGAGGAGGAATCTAGGGAGGCAGTCTGTTTACAGAGGCTTTGCTGAGCTGTTGTGGGCTTCGCCTAGTTGGAACTTCCCTGGGGCTTTGTTTACACTGTGAGGGGAAAACCGGCTACTCAAGCCTCAGTAATGGTGGACGCCCCTCCCCCTACCAAGCTGGGATGAAGTGCATCCCAGGGCGACTTCAGACTGCTATGCTAGCAGCAAGAATTTCAAGCCAATGAATGTTAGCTTGCTGGGCTCTGTAGGTGGTGGGATCCGTTGAACTAGACCACTTGGCTCCCTGGCTTCAGCCCCCTTTCCAGGGGAGTGAACAGATCTGTCCACTGGCATTCCAGGCACCACTGGGGTATGAAAAAAACTCCTGCAGCTAACTTGGTGTCTGCACAAATGGCTGCCTGTTTTGTGCTTGAAACCCAGGGCCCTGGTGGGGTAGGCACCTGAGGAAATCTCCAGGTCTGTGGGTTGTGAAGACCATGGGAAAAGCATCGTATCTAGGCTAGAGTGCACCATTCCTCAGGGCACAGTTCCTCTTGGCTTCCCCTGGCTAGGGGAGTTCGTTCCCCAATCCCTGGCACTTCCCTGGTGAAACAATGCCCCGCCCTGCTTTGGCTTGCCCTCTATGGGCTGCACCCCCTGTCTAACCAGTCCCGATGAGATGAGCCAGGTACCTCAGCTGGAAATGCAGAAATCACCCACCTTCTGCGTTGATCTCTGTGGGAGCTGTAGACTGGAGCTCTTCCTATTCGGCCATCTTGCCAGCCACCCGTACTGTACTTTGGAAGAAAGTCACTACATATAGCCAGCACTTTAAAAGAATGGAGAATTATGGTCCCTATCCTTAAGGTGAGAGTGTCTATATAAATTGTTCGGAATACTTTTGCACCAGATATTTGTCTCTCTGTATTAAATTATTTAATCCTTTATTTATATAAGTATGGACTCATGGATATATATTCTATACTTTGTGTTATAATTCACTATGACTTTACTTACATTGTTGCTCAAATGGTCTCCTGGCTTTGGCAAATTTGAGAGAGCATTCAGTTGGCTCCTGTACTTCTTTGAGATAGCTCCATCAATATGAGTTTTTAATTTTTTCTGAGTGCCTTACTTTTTGTCACTACTAGATGCCCCAGTCTCATATTGTATATTTTATGCCCCACTCTTATAATCACAGACATTTCTCCAAGAAGCCCTGATTCCTTCTACTAGAGATTGGTATTAGAAACCCAGATCTGGGCACTAGGCATGCTCATTGTTACTGGGATGTCATTTCTTTTAGGCCTTCTTTTTGGCAGATTAAAGGAATATATGTGTATATTCTATCCTATCTGTAAAGGTATACTATCTTTAAATACATCAATATGTTCTGTGACTGGCTTATTTTACTTAGTATACCATCCATGTTGTCACAAATAGCAGAATCTCCTATTTTAAGGCAGAATAATATTTCACTGTATATATGTATATACCACATTTCTTTATTCATTCATTTTTAAAAAGATACTTGAATTGTTTCCATATCTTGGTTATTGTGAGTAATACCTCAGTGAACATGGGAATACAGATATCTTTTCAAGACTCTGATTTTAATTCTTTTTTATATGTACCCAGAGGTAGAACTGCTGGGTTGTATGACAGTTTTATTTTTAATTTTTGAGAAACCTTCATATTAATACCCATAGCTACTCTACCATTTTACATCCCCGCCAACAATTTGCCAGCATTTCAATTTCTTTTTTTTGAGACAGAGTCTCACTCTGTCACCCATGGTAGAGGGCAAAGGTGCAGTCTCACTGCAACCTCCACCTCCCGGGTTCAAGTGATTCTTCTGCCTCAGCATCCCGAGTAGCTGGGATTACAGGCGCCTGCCACCATGCCTGGCTAATTTTTGTATTTTTAGTAGAGACAGGGTTTCACCATGTTGGCCAGGCTGGTCTCCAACTGCGGACCTCATGATCCACCTGCCTCTGCCTTCCAAAGTGCTGGGATTACAAGCGTGAGCCACTGCACCAGGCCCGGCATTCCAATTTCCACACATCCTTGCCAACATGTTACATTTCGAGTTTTTAGAAAAATAGCCATTTTAACAGGCATAAACTGATATCTCATTATTATTTGATTTTCATTTCCTTGGTAAATAATGCTGCTGAGCATCTTTATATATCTTATTTGTACGTCTTCTTCGGAGAAAAATGTGTTTAACTCCTTTGCCCATTTTTAAAAAAATTCTGCTATTGAGTTGAAGGAGTTCCTTATATATCTTGGAAATTATCAGATATATGACTTGAAAATATGTTCTCTCATTTCAGTTTGTCTTTTTATTCTGTTGATTGTTTCTTTTGCCACACAGAGCTTTTTAATTTGATGTAATCTTGTCTATTTTTGCTTTTGTTGCTTGTACTTTTGGTCTCATATTCAAAAAATCATTGCCAAGACCAATGTCAAGATTTTCCGCTATGTTTTTGTCTAGAAGTTTTACATTTTCAGGTAGTAACTATAATAGTTAAACTGATAGAAGAAGAGAATACAATAGTGGTTGCTAGGGCCTGGAGAGTGGGGAAAATAGAGTGCTTGTTGTTCAATGGGTACAAAGTTTTAGTTATGCTAGAATAGTAAATTCTAGAGATCTGCTGTACAACATATTGTTTATTGTTAACAACATGGTATTTTGTGTTTCAAAATTTCTTAAGAGGGCAGATCTATTTTGTCTTCCTATCACAAAACAAACAGAAAACGAAAACAAAATAAAAAGGCGGGGCGTGGTGGCTCATACCTGTAATCCCAGCACTTTGGGAGGCGGAGGTGGGTGGATCACGAGGGCAGGAGATCAAGACCATCCTGGCTAACATGGTGAAACCCCGTCTCTACTAAAAATACAAAAAAAAAAAAAAAACCCCAGGCACGGTGGTGGGCGCCTGTAGTCCCAACTACTCGGGAGGCTGAGGCAGGAGAATGGCGTGAACCCGGGAGGTGGAGATTGCAGTGAGCCGAGATCTTGCCCCTGCACTCCAGCCTGGGTGACAGAGCGAGACTCTGTCTCAAAATAAATAAATAAATAAATAAATAAATAATAAAAAACAGAGACACAACAAAACTTTGGAAGGTGTTGAATATGTCTATTATTTTGATTGTGTTGATGGGTATTTATTTGCATATGTACAAACTCATCAAATTTTACATAACAAAAAATGTGCATGTTTCACTGAGATACAATCACTATACAAGGAACTGCACATATTACTGTCTAAAATTTGATGAGTTTGTGCAGTTTTTTAATAGTGATTATATCTCAATGAAGTTGTTTAAAAACTTCAGTGAAATAAATAAATACATAAATAAATAAGGAACCAACTTTGTTTAAGTGAAACATGAGTTCTTATGCATGTGTTCAACACATGAATTATTTTAGCCCTTGAAACTCAACTATCACTATCCACCAACTCTTTAATTAATTGTTCAATTAAAATATACATGTATAGCAATAGGAATATTGTTAACCCATATGTCCATGGAATACAGCTTTATTAACTAGAGGGCAGTGTCTGTGTGCAGTTCCTTTTACCTTTAGACTTACAGGCTCCACTTATTTTCAATGTTATTTAGTTCAGCCCTCCTCCACCCCCAAACTCCTTCAGTCAGGTTGCCTTACACATTCATAGCAGAGTGAGATTTTCTTGTCACAGTCTGCATTCCTTCCAAATTCCTGACCTTTTAATTTATATTTTTTAAATTGTATAAATTAAGGTTCACTCTTTGTGCTGTAGCTGTCTATGGGTTTCAACAATTGCATAGTGACACATATCCACAGAATAGTTGTAGTATCATACAGAATATTTTCCTCTAAAAATTCTCTGTGCTTCATCCATTCATCCTCTCCTTCTCTCCTCTATTCCCTTTGAAGTTACTGATCTTTTTACTGTATCTATAGTTTTTTAAGTAATTCAATCATTCACAATTTTGTACAAATATTATTACAGTCAATTTTAGAACATTTTCATTCCCCCATAAGGAAATTCTCCACCCTTTAGGCTTCACCCTCTTCCCTTAAAGTTCTCCATCTCTACATTAGTAGGAAACAATTATTTGGCTTCTGTCTCTATGTATTGCCAATACTGAAAGCTTTAGTTAAATGGAATAATATAATATGTGGCCTACTATGTCTGGCTTCTTTCACTTAGCATACTGTTTTCAGGCTCCATTCATGCTGTAGCATATATGATTGCTTTCTTTTTATTGCTGAAAATATTTTATAGTATAAATATACCAAAATTTATTTATTCATTCATCAGTTAATGAAAATTTGTGCTGTTTCTACTTTTTGCTTATTATGAATAATGCTGCTATGAACATTTGTATACAAGTTTTGGTGTGAACATAGGTTTGCATTTCTCTTGGGTATATAACTAGGGGTAAAATTCTTGAATCACATGGCAATTCTATGTTTAACCATTTGAGGAATTTCCAGACTGCTTTCCAAAGTAGCTGCACCATTTTCCTTTCATACCAGTAATGTCTTCCTTTCTTTTTTGAATGACACTCATCACCATTTATATATTTATGTGCATTTATATATTTATGTGTGCTGTGTCCACCACTAAAATGTTTTCTATTCTTAGCACAGGCACTTTACATAGGATTCACAACTCTGTGTTCAATACCCCAAACAATGACTGATACAAGTAATACTTGATGAATAATTAATAAATTAGAATAAACTTTGTGCGTTAAAATTAGGCTGCAGTACAGATCTTTGGATATATGCATGGTGTTTTATTACTACCAATTCCACCAAAAAATAAAGAGATCAGAAACAAGTATTGTGAAATGGTGCCATAAATATTTTTAAAATTGTGTCTTGTATTGCTTTTCATTTTTTAAAGGTATGAAATACTTCAATTAAAATTGTTTTAAAGAATCTGTAATGAAAATGAAACAAATGACATAGATTTAACATTTTTTAAATTTTGCTGAAATGATAGGTATTTTTCAAGTCAAAGAAAACAGATAAGAATGATTGCTGAAATTCCAGCAAAAGAGAAATGTGAGTCTGTGGGAAAGATGACTAAAGAAAGGTGGGCTTAGAAAAGAGATAATTAGGTAGAAGAAATGCATAATTTGCTATTTTACTCTTTCTTTATAATATTAATATTTATGAGAGAATATGTGAAAGAGAGGTCAATGTTCTGTATTGAATCTACTAAGAGAGGACCCAAGAAAGGAAAGGAAAGAAAAAAGGAAGACCTTTGAGACTTTCACTTTTTATGAACTCTTCTATGAACTTCATATGAACTATAATCCCCCTAATAGTCCTAACCTATAAGAAGTATGATGTGCATCTTAAGAAAACTGAGGTTCATAAAGGGAATATAACCTTCCAAGTAGCATAAAACAGAGTAATATTTGCACTCATAACTCTGTGAGTCCAGAATTCATGGACACTTCACCATACAAAGCTGACTTCCCAATAATTACTTTGTCTCCAGCATCATCTGGAAAGCATTCTGCCTCCAGTTGTCTTCATAATTATTCTGGTTTGCTTGGCAAGTAGCTCCTTTCTTTCTCCCTTCCTCCCTTCCTTTTTTTCTCCTTCCTCCCTCTTTCCCTCTCTCTTTCTCAGCTCTTCCTTTCTTTTTTGAGTTCGTTTAGTGGTTAAGAAGAGGGGGTTTGTAGTAAGACTGTTTTAGGGGCTGAATTGTGTCCCCTTTCAAATTTATATGTTAAAGTTTTAACTCCCAGTACTTCAGAATTCAACTGTATTTGAAAACAAGGCCTCTAAAGAGGTTACTAAGAATAAATGATGTCATTGTTGTTGAGTCCTAATCCAATATGACTGGTATCCTTATAAAAACAGGAGATTAGGACACATAGAGGAAAGACTGAACATCTATAAATCAAGGACAGAAGGCTCAGAAGAAACCAATCTTACTGATCACCTTGATCTCAAACTTATAGCCTCCAGGACCATGAGGAAATAACAAACTATTCATTTTTAGCACTTTGTTATGGCAGCCCTAGCCAACGAAAACAGACTATAAAGCTTCAAATATCAGTTCCGTAACTTACTAATTATATGAATTTGATACTATATTTACTTCCTATTTGTCTCTATTTACTTATCTATAAAATGAGTATTTTACTAGAACCTACTACATAGTATTATGAGGATTAAATATAAAAGAATTAGAATAGTGACTAGCTTGATAATGTTAGCTATTATAATTTTTATAAGTAATCCTTGAAAACCTCTTGGGTACACTGTAGAAACAGAAGCTCAGTATTTATAGATCTTATTCTGCATTGAGAATGTCATCTCAGACTTTTTGAAGGTCTAAAAATATAACTGAAAAATAGCACTGATTTGGAAAGAGTTTAGGATCAAACCGAGAGACATTTTTGTTTGAATTTGGTTAAGCATGGGAGCTTAGATTTGAAAGACTACAAGTGGTAAGGTGAAGCAGTACAGGTCTCAATGTAAAAGGCATGTTCTAAAGATTCAGATCCATTGGAGCTAAAATATTTTGGCAATTTGGCTTTGGTGACCAGAAGAAAAAACCTCGAAAGGAATAGCAACAGATATTGACAAAAATGAAATTTATGGGATGAAAAAAAAGAGCAAGAAGCTCACATAGAATTAAAGAGAGTAATAGGATTAAATCATAACATTAAATTTCCAGTTCATTATTTTGGGAAAAGCATGATACAACTAGCAGGCAGTTATTGATCTGTTTTATCATTAGTTTTGGGGTATACACATTATTTTATCATCTTTAAGTGAATCTAGAAAAAAATTTATGGTGCTAACATGTATACTAAAAGCATGGTACTTATCTAAAGTTTCTAGTTCAGATTTTTCTCTTTATTACATATTGTTGAATTTTTTTCTTTTTTAAATTTTTACTATTAATCTCTAAGCTCAATGAGTACTTTGCCATGTCTAAAAGAAGGAAATTTCATTTTAGCTGCTGATTTATGGTGTACCAGTGGAAGACAGGAGAGACAAAACCTGACAACCAGAAAAGAAAAAAAAATAAATTGAAGAATCTTTCTAATTTTCTGCTCAGCAGTGGCTAATGTTGTTGTCCTCTTGTTGTTGATTACTTCCATCCACTCAATTTGGCTGATCTCCAGGGGGCCTACCCTTCTGTCCACTAAAACCTGGCAGCCTGTTTTTTGTTTTGTTTTGTTTTGTTTTATCTTTAACTGATGTGCTTTCATTTTGTTTTATTTTATTTTGATTGTTTTTCATTTTGGGTGAGTTTACAGCACACTAATACCAAAGAAAATGAATAAAGAAAACATTAGAATAAAACTATGTTGGAGGAGAAGGGGAACAACAAACTCTACAGGAATTCTGATAGCTTTCTATTTCCTTTTTTTGAAGTTTACTTTTTGTAAGTAGTATTCTCAATTGTAAATCCACAAAATATTGAGAATAACTAGGATCTGCAAATGGATTTTTGTTAATAAACATTCTTTACTAGATTTCCAACTGTATTTCCCCAATGGAGAACTTGCATAATCTCAGGGAGAGGTTTGAGAGCCAGATTTTTCTCAGGAAAAGAGTATTTCCTGAATAAATACATTGTGGGAATGCAAATGTTTGAGCAGTTTCCCAGGGGAGGTTTAAGGCTGTGTGACTGCACATTTGCCACGTACCAAATTCTAACAAGTCGGCACAGAGCCTGCTTTATCTCTTTATTAATGTCGCTGTTGGGTCCCACATTTTTGGGATGTCGAGTCATCACTATAAAGATTATTTTGGCATTAAGGTTCTTTATATATGACATAAAATTAAAAAGATAAAATTTTGTAAATTTGGCTGTATGCTGAATATATACCACATTTATTTAAAGCAATAATATTAGAAGTGCAAAGATGTATCATTATAAAACATCATTTTTTATAATGATTTACTATTTTCACAGTGGTTTCTTATCTGTTAGACTACATATTGACAATAATACTGTGCAAGTATGTTGAATAGTGCTATGCAGGTACGTTGAATTTATCTTAGAGCTACATAATATATTTTTCAGCATTATATGACTAGATGGCTAGTAAGTGACAAAGGCAGAACTAGAACCTGGACTACATTATCCCAGAACATCCTGAAAAATAAACAAAATATATGAAATAGAGGCCAAAGCCCAACCCAGGAAAATATAATAAATAAATATATTAATTAAATTTGTCTATATTTATTTTTGATTCAGTGAGTTGCCTAAATGTTTTCTATTTCTAAATTAAAATCTAAATTTCATTTATATTTATTATCATAAAGTACTTCTACATCACTCTATCCACATATATAGGAATCTGGGTTTCAGCCCAAACCCTAATTAACCTCATCAGAGAAGGGCATAGGTCATAAAGCTTAGAAACCTGGAGAATTGCCTCTCACACCTGGGAATAGGGCAAAGAAGTTCACCCAACAGTCAAACCCTGAATGAATGGATTAGTACAAGCCTAAACAAGAGAATGTCTAAAGAGATACTTGAAAATCTGTTAAGTATTATATTTATTTTCCCTTCAAACTTGAAAGGAAATACAAAGCATTTATATACCAGTTTTTTTTAAAAAAAGTCTTGGCTAAAGAGTTGAAAAGAGCAAACCCTGTTTTATTTCAGCCTCCTTTCAAACATGTCATTATGGTCAATTCAAATTATCTGGGATGAATTGTTATATGAAGATTAAGTCTGTTTAGATTTGCTCTGTAGATGCCATTTTATTACTATAGGAATGTTAAATTACAGTTTGTCCTTCTAATTATAACAATCATAATGTAAATAGCAGTTTCCATTGTTGAATCTTTATTATTATTGCTTTTCTCATTTGTATCTCATACTCACCTTAAAAGAACATTATCTTATGCTCATTTTATAAAGGTAAGAAACAGTGGTTCAAAATAACAAGTAAATTGTCCAAAAAACAGCAGTGTAACTATATTTGACCCTGAAGCAAATGCCTTTAATCACTGCTCTATGCTGTCAGATTTTTTTAAGATAGTGTTGGTAAAAAAAAAAAAATTAGTAAAAATCATATTTAACACTGATGTATAGATTGAGTAGTGTGACTCCTTTTTATAAAAATGGTAAGAATTTGAAAAAGGCAGTAAAGATTTGATACAGGCAGTCACCATCTTATAATGGAGTCATTCCAAACTATGTTGGTAGGACCAGTTTTTTGGAACACTGAACATACAATATTATAAATGAAATTTATGTTGATAGTTAACTGGTAAAAACAAACGAACACGAATAAAAAAGCCTCAATGCATGAGGATGAACTAGTCCAGATTTGAAGTTTGGTAAGAATGCTGTATCAGACCCAGTTCAAGGTGGCTTTTATTTGCTATCACTTCCAAACAGCCAATAAGTCTTAGAATGGATCTTCACCAGGTAAGAATACAATTGATTCTGTGAGTGAAGCTCTCAGGAGCTCTCTCAGTCTATTAGGGTTGCTGTAACAAAATATCACAGACTGTGTGGCTTAAACAACAGAAATTTGTGTCTCACAGTTCTGGAGGCTAGAAAATCCAAGATCAAGGTGCTGGTCCAATCATTCCTGGTGAGGGCTCTCTCTTGGCTTGCCAGTGGTGGCTGCTTTCTCCCTATGTCCTCACATGGCCTTTCCTGTCCTGTGTGCACATGGAGAGAAAGAAAGATATCTTTTCTCTAAGGCCTTCTTTAAGGCCATCAATCCTATTGAATTAGGATTGAACATTTATTATCTCATTTACGTTAATTACCCCCTAAAACCTTACCTTCAAATACAGTCACATTGGGGGTTAGGTATCCAACATTTTGGGGAAACACAACTCAGAGCAGGAACATTCCTAGTGTTTCAAGAAAGTGTCTCTAACTTGGTTGCAAGTTTGTCTTGGAAGTGGGGGTCACTGCCTTTCTATCAGTAGGCTGGAGCTGAAGATACATCAGCCCTAGAGTGCACTTTCTAATGTGCAATTCAATTCTTTCCTTTCCACATATCTATAGACTTTGATTCTCTGTTTCTTGTGGCATTACTAACCTTTAGGCAGGACTGGTCATATCAGTCACATTTCTATTGAAAATATAGCAATAGCCAACTTCTTATGTTGTACATTTTATGATAATTTGCCCAAACTATGGTGTTTGTTTATTCGTTTGTTTTTGGTTGTTCCTTAAGAGTGAAGAACTGGTCTGGGAAAGTGACTGTTTTCTAGAAGTGTTCTCCAATGAGAAAGTGTATTTTTTGCTCACAATAAGCAGGAAAGATTTGGCAGGGAAAACAGATCCTCACCGTCGAATTCCTTCTCTACCCTTATTTCTCAACTGTAATTGCAAATCACATGTAAGAGAGCAGAAGGCACTGCCCTGGAGGTCAATTCTTGTAACCTGAAATTGAGTAATATATTTGTTTTCTGATTCAGTTAGTTGTGCAGACTAACTATGAAAGTACCCAGAAGGCTTGTTTTGAAATTGGAGATCTTTTTCAAAATTGTGCATAATAAAATTCGCATACTAAACATTCTAAGGGCCCTAATCTAAATATGTAATATTTACCACAAGATTTTAGGAAAATGATCAGTTATTATCACGAATATGAAAAAAGGTGGAAAGACATTCCCAGTGGCAGCAGAGAGAAAACCTGGTAAATCCTACCCATATTGTCAACATTATCTCTTCACTTTTGGCATCGTCCCCTGACTTAATCACATGAATGGAATGGAAGTATTGCTTCTATATAAAATCTCTACTCAAGTGGTGTCTTTCAGAGCGTAAAATAACTTGATGGTTACGTTCTCTTCCTTCCTATGCTTTTTAAATCACTGTACCTCTTCCTGTGTTACACATTATATATTTATTTGCTTACTCTGTCTTTTCTCTCAAATGTAAGCTCTTTAAATATGGGAATCATGTTTGTTCTTTCTGGTACCCTCTGGAACTCAATGGATATTTGTGAAATAAATCTTTTATGAATTAAAAATTCAGTAAAAATTGTTTTATTTTGTATTTTTTTTTTTTACAGAAAGTAAAAGGTCCCTGGAGAAATTTAAAACAAATATATAAGGTAAAATTATTTTAAATGGTATGAATAAAAGTGAATATAATGGGTAATGGGCCTCGAGTATAAACTAATCCTTTATTAGGGAAGACAATTATGACTTAACTAATCATTTTTCCTTTCTTCCACCTTTGTTTCTCACAAAACCTGTCCATATTGTGTACTCATAAAATGTATTCTCAAAACTTCTATTAAATGGACAGTAATGGAGTCACAGTAGCATCCGGCCACAACTGACTTGCCAAGGAGTCAATACCTTTACAGACTCAGGCTAACTACTGTCTGTAGAAAGCTGTGTGGTATAGAGTTCTACAGAGGGCCAATACTAGAGAGGCTGCTGCAGTAAACTTAGTTGTTTATATTTTAGTTTCTGGCTTAGCTCATGATGGTAGAGTCTCTAATATGCTCTATATTCTACCAAAGAATTCCAAATTGTGCTTTCAAGGTCTTATTATATAAGATGTTTATTGTGTCTGAATGAATTCAGTCCGACAATGAATCATTAAAATGTGATGTATTTTATCAGCACCTTATTGATGTAATAATTCGTTTCTTTTTACAGTTATTACAAGTGTCAATAACAGAAAAATATTCACAGAAATTTTTCTGTTTTTTTGCAACCATTTGATCATAAATAAATTTTCATATCAATTTTTCTATTTAAAAATATCGATAGCATATTCCTCTTTTCATATGATTTATATGATCATGATAATCGTACAAGTTCTATGTCAACCAAAAATTTTATTTTTTCTCATCTCTGCAATGGGAAAAATTAAAAAAGGTTTACCAATGCAGTCACCTAGAAATTGACCATTTTATGTTCGATGCCATTTACAAAAATAGTTTATTTTTCATGTAAGTGATACATTGACATGTCTAAAGACAGCATTCTATTTGATATTATTAAAATTGTATTCATTATAGTTAAATAAAATTTTGCTATGACCTTTTATAATACACTTAAATACTTTCTTCCAAAGGTAGAAAGGATTGAGAGAATGAAGATTTCTTACCAACTGCTTTTATTTAAAATTTTTTTTCAAAATTGGAGTATTCTATTTATTTTTAGCTACATATTTAACTAATTGTTCTATTCTTTTAGTACTTAAAATATTAAACTGTCTTTTTACATTGGAAAAGTAATACATGTATATTTTTCCAAATCATAAAACATAAAGCAGAATAAAGAAAATACAGAATAACCATCAATCTACCTATTCAGAAGCAACCTCTGGTTGTATATGATTTCTTATGCATGTTAATATGTATAAGTGTGTGTATATGTGTGATTATATTTATATGAGCATATGTGAATGATCATTGCACATATATTGTTTGGTAACCTCCTTTGTCATTGAATGAGATAATACTGATAACTTTGAGTTGCAGGCAAGATGGCTGAATAGAAACAGCTCTGGTCTGCAGCTTCCAGTGAGATCAATGCAGAAGGCGCGTGATTTCTGCATTTGCAACTGAGGTACCCAGCTCATCTCACTGGGACTGGTTAGACAGTGGGTGTAGCCCATGGAGAGCAAGCCGAAGCAGGGTGCTGCGTTGCCTCACCTGGGAAGCACAAGGGGTCAGGGAACTCCCTCCCCTAGCCAAGGGAAGCCTTGAGGGGCTGTGCCATGAAGAACAGTGCATTCTGGCCCAGATACAATGCTTTCCCCATGGTGTTTGCAACCCGCAGACCAGGAGATTCCATCGCGTGCTTACGCCATTGAGGCCCTGGGTTTCAAGAAAAAAATTGGACAGCCTCTGGGCAGTCACCTACGAAGCTGCGGGAGTTTTTTTTTCTTACCCCAGTGGTGTCTGGAATGCCAGTGAGACAGAACCGTCATCCCCTGGAAAGGGGGCTTAAGCCAGGGAGGCAAGTGGTCTAGCTGAGTGGATCTCAGCCCCATGGAGCCCAGCAAGCTAAGATCCACTGGTTTGAAATTCTTGCTCCTAGCACAGCAGTCTTAAGTCGACCGGGATACTCCAGCTTTGTCAGGGGAGGGGCATCCGCCATTACAGAGGCTTGAGTAGCCGGTTTTCCCCTCACAGTGTAAACAAAGCCCCAGGGAAGTTCTAACTGGGCGGAGCCCAGCACAGCTTCTCAAACCCACTGTAGCCAGACTGCCTCTCTAGATTCTTCCTCTCTGGGCAGGGCATCTCAGAAAGAAAAACAGCAGCCCCAGTCAGGGGCTTATAGATCAAACTCCCATCTCCCTGGGACAGAGCACCTGGGGAAGGGGTGGATGTGGGCGCAGCTTCAGCAGACATAAACATTCGTGCCTGCCAGCTATGGAGCGAGCAGCAGATATCCCAGCACAGTGTTCGAGCTCTGCTAATAGACAGACTGCCTCTTCAAGTGGGTTCCTGACCCCCGTGCCTCCTGACTGGGAGACACCTCCCAGCAAAGGTCAACAGACACCTCATACAGGAGAGCTCCAGCTGGCATATGGTGGGTTCCCCTCTGGGATGAGGCTTCCAGAGGAAGGAATAGCAGTAATCTTAGCTGTTCTACAGCCTCCACTGGTGATACCCAGGCAAACAGGGTCTGGAGTGGACCTCAAGCAAACTCCAGCAGACCTGCAGCAGAGGGACCTGACTGTTAAAAGGAAAACTAACAAACAGAAAGGAATAGTATTAACATCAACAAAGAGGACATCCACACAGAAACCCCATACAAACGTCACCAACATCAAAGACCAAAGGTACATAAATCCAGAAAGATGAGGAAAAACCAGCACAAAAAGGCTGGAAATTCCAAAAACCAGAACATCTCTTCTCCTCCAAAGGATCACAACTCCTTGCCAGCAAGGGAACAAAACTTGATGAAGAATGAGTTTGATGAATTGACAGAAGTGGCTTCAAAAGGTGGGTAATAACAAACTCCTCCAAGCTAAGGGAGCATGTTCTAACCCAATGCAAGGAAGCGAAGAACCTTGAAAAAAGTATGGAGAAATTGCTAACTAGAATAACCAGTTTAGAGAAGAACATAAATGACCTGATGGAGCTGAAAAACACAGCATGAGAACTTCGTGAAGCATACACAAGTATCAATAGCTGAATCAATCTAGCAGAAGAAAGGATATCAGAGATTGAAGATCAACTTAAGGAAATAAAGCATGAAGACAAGATTAGAGAAAAAAAAGAATGAAAAGGAATGAAGAAAGCCTCCAAGAAATATGAGACTATATGAAAAGACCAAACCCACATTTGATTGGTGTACTTGAAAGTGACAGGGAGAATGGAAAGAAGTTGGAGAACACTCTTCAGGATATTATCCAGGAGAACTTCCCCAACCTAGCAAGACAGGCCAACATTCAAATTCAGGAAATACAGAGAACACCACAAAGATACTCCTCGAGAAAAGCAACCCAAAAACACATAATCATCAGATTCAACAAGGTTGAAATGAAGGAAAAAATGTTAAGGGCAGCCAGAGAGAAATGTTGGGTTTCCCATAAAGGGAAGCCCATCAGATTAACAGTGGATCTCTCTGCAGAAACTTTACAAGCCAGA
Organism: Pan troglodytes; assembly: GCF_028858775.2. NCBI lineage: Eukaryota > Metazoa > Chordata > Mammalia > Primates > Hominidae > Pan > Pan troglodytes. Next base: position 89,563,771 of record NC_072411.2, read on the forward strand.
AGAGAGTGGGGGCCAATATTCCACATTCTTAAAGAAAATAATTTTCAAGCCAGAATTTCATATCAAGCAAAACTAAGCTTCATAAGTGAAGGATAAATAAAATATTTTACAGAGAAACAAATGCTGAGAGATTTTGTCACCACCAAGCTTGCCTTACAAGAGCTCCTGAAGGAGGCACTAAATATGGAAAGAAACAATCGGTACCAGCCACTGCAAAAACATAACAGATTGTAAAGACCATCAACACTATGAAGAAACTGCATCAACTAACAGGCAAAATAACCAGCTAGCATCATAATGACAGGATCAAATTCACACATAGCAATATTAAACTTAAATGTAAATGGGTTAAATGCCCCAGTTAAAAGACATAGACTGGCAAATTAGATAAAGAGTCAAAACCCATTGGTGTGCTGTATTCAGGAGTCCCATGTCACGTGCAAAAACACACATTGACTCAAAATAAAGGGATAGAGGAATATTGACCAAGCAAATGGAAAGCAAAAAATAAAAAATAAAAAAATAAAAAAAATCAGGGGTTGCAATGCTAGTCTCTGATAAAGCAGACTTTAAACCAACAAAGATTGAAAGAGCCAAAGATGGGCATTACATAATGGTAAAGGAATCAATGCAACAAGAAGAGCTAACAATCCTAAATACATATGCACCAAATACAGGAGCACCCAGATTCATAAAGCAAGTTATTAGAGACCTATGAAGAGATTTAGACTCCCACACAATAATAGTGGGAGACTTTAACACCCCACTGTCAATATTACACAGATCAACGAGACAGAAAGTTAAAAAGGATATCCAGGAGCTGAACTCAGCTCTGCAACAAGCAGACCTAATAGACATCTACAGAACTCTGAACCCCAAATCAACAGAATATATATTCTTCTCAGCACCACATCACACTTATTCTAAAATTGACTGCATAATTGGAAGCAAAACACTCCTCAGCAAATGCAAAAGAACGGAAATTATAACAGTCTCTCAGACCACAGTGCAATCAAATTAGAACTCAGGATTAAGAAACTCACTCAAAACCATACAAGTACATGGAAACTGATCAACCAGCTCCTGAAGGACTACTGGGTAAATAACAAAATTAAGGCAGAAATAAATAAGTTATTTGAAACCAATGAGAACAAAGACACAACATACCAAAATTTCTGGGACACAGCTAAAGCAGTATTTAGAGGGAAATTTATAGCACTAAATGCCGACAGGAGAAAGTGGGAAAGATCTAAAGTTGACAACCAAACATTGCAATTAAAAGAACTAGAGAAGCCAGAGCAAACAAATTGAAAAGCTAACAGAAGACAAGAAATAACTAAGATCAGAGCAGAAATGAGGGAGATAAAGACAGGAAAAACTCTTCAAAAAATCACTGAATCCAGGAGCTGGTTTTTTAAAAAGATTAACAAAATAGACAGACCGTTAACCAGACTAATGAAGAAGAAAAGAGAGAAGAATCAAATAGACACAATACAAAATGATAAAGTGGATATCACAACTGATCCCACAGAAATACAAACTACCATCAGAGAATACTATAAAAACCTCTAAGCAAATAAACTAGAAAATCTAGAAGAAATGGATAAATTCCTGGACACATACAACCTCCCAAGACTAAAACAGGAAGAAGTCAAATGCCTGAATAGACCAATAACAAGTCCTGAAATTGAGGCAGTAATCAATAGAATACCAACCAAAAAAAGCCCAGGACCAAAGAAATTCACAGCCGAATTCTACCAGAAGTACAAAGAGTAGCTGGTACTATTCCTTCTGAAACTATTCCAAACAATAGAAAAAGAGGGACTCCTCCCTAACTCATTTTATGAGGCCAGCATCATCCTGATACCAAAACCTGGCAGAGACACATGCACAAAAAGAAAAATTCAGGCCAATATCCCTGATGAACATCGATGCAAAAATCCTCAATAAAATACTGGCAAACTGAATCCAGCAGCACATCAAAAAGCTTATCCCCCACCATTAAGTTGGCTTCATCCCTGGGATGGAAGGCTGGTTCAACATACGCAAATCAATAAACTTAATCCATCACATAAACAGAATCAATGACAAAAACCACATGATTATCTCAATACATGCAGAAAAGGCCTTTGATAAAATTCAGCATGGCTTTTGCTAAAAACTCTCAATAAACTTGGTATTGATGGAATGCATCTCAAAATAATAAGAGCTATTTATGACAAACTCACTGCCAATATCATACTGAATGGGCAAAAGCTAGATACATTCCCTTTGAAAACTGACACAAGACAAGGATGCCCTCTCTCACCACTCCTATTCAACATAGTATTGGAAGTTCTGGCAAGGGCAATCAGGTAAGAGAAAGAAATAAAGGGTATCCAAATAGGAAAAGAGGAAGTCAAATTTTCTCTGTTTGCAGATGACATGATTGTATATTTAGAAAACACCATCATCTCAGTCCAAAATCTCCTTAAGCAGAAAAGCAACTTCAGCAAAGTCTCAGGATACAAAATCAATGTGAAAAAACCACAAGCATTCCTGTACACCAATAACAGACAAACAGACAGCCAAATCATGAGTGAACTCCCATTCACAGTTGCTACAAAGAGAATAAAAGACCTAGGAATACAACTCACAAGAGATGTGAAGGACCTCTTCAAGGAGATCTACAAACCACTGCTCAAGGAAATAAGAGAGGACACAAACAAATGGAAAAACAGTTCATGCTAATGGATAAGAAAAATCAATATCATGAAAATAGCCATACTGCCCTAAGTAATTTATAGATTCAATGCTATCCCCATCAAGCTACCATTTACTTTCTTCACATAATTAGAAAAAGCAAACTACTTTAAATTTCATATGGAACCAAAAAACAGTCTATATAGCCAAGACAATCCTAAGCAAAAAGAACAAAGCTGGAGGCATCACGCTACCTGACTTCAAACTATACTACAAGGCTACAGTAACCAAAACAGCACGGTACTGGTACCAAAGCAGATATAAAGACCAATGGAACAGAACAGAGGCCTCAGAGATAACGCCACACATCTACATCCATCTGATCTTTGACACACCTGACAAAAACCAGCAATGGGGAAAGGATTCCCTTTTTAATAAATCGTATTGGGAAAACTGGCTAGCCATATGCAGAAAACAGGAACTGGACCCCTTCCTTATACCTTACACAAAAATTAACTCAAGATGCATTAAATACTTAAATGTAAGTCCTAAAACCATAAAACCCTAGAATAAAACCTAGGCAATACCATTCAGGACATAGGCATGGCCAAAGACTTCATCACTAAAACACCAAAAGCAATGGCAACAAAAGCCAAAATTGACAAATGGGATCTAATTAAACTAAAGAGTTTCTGCACAGCAAAAGAAACTATCTTCAGAGTGAACAGGCAACCTACAGAATGGGAGAAAATTTTTGCAATCTATCCATTTGACAAAGGGCTAATATTCAGAATCTACAAAGAACTTAAACAAATTTACAAGAAAAAAACAGCCCCATCAAAAAGTGGACAAAGGATATGAACAGACACTTCTCAAAAGAAGACATTTATGCAATCAACAAACATATGAATAAAAGCCCATTATCACTGGTCATTAGAGAAATGCAAATCAAATCCACAGTGAGATACCATCTCACACCCATTAGAATAGCAATCATTAAAAAGCCAAGAAACAACAGATGCTGGAGAAGATGTGGAGTAATAGGAATGCTTTTGCACTGTTGGTGGGAGTGTAAATTAATTCAACCACTGTGGAAGACAATGTGGCAATTCCTCAAGTATCTAGAACCAAAAATACCATTTGACTCAGCAATCCTATTACTGGGTATACACCCAAAGGATTATAAATCATTCTACTATAAAGACATATGCACAAGTATGTTTATTGCAGCACTATTCACAGTAGCAAAGACTTGGAACCAACCCAAATGCCTGACAGTGATAGACTGGATAAAGAAAATGTGGCACATATACACCATGGAATACTATGCAGCCATAAAAAAGGATGTGTTCATGTCCTTTGCAGGGAAATAGATGAAGCTGGAAACCATCATTCTCAGCAAACTAACACAGGAACAGAAAACCAAACACTGCATGTTCTCTCTCATAAGTGGGAGTTGAACAATGAGAACACGTGGACACAAGGAGGGGAACATCACACACCCTGGCCTGTCATGGGTTCGTGGGACTAGTGGAGGGATAGCATTAGGAGAAATACCTAATGTAGATGATGGGTTGATGGGTGCAGCAAACCACCATGGCACTTGTATACCTATGTTACAAACCTGTATGTTCTGCACATGTACCCCAGAACTTAAAGTAAAATAAAAAAATTAATAACTTTCCAAACTGACTTGCATAACCTTATTTAATGGCTGCATAATATTTTTTGGATATTTAAAAATTTATGTTACCATTCTCATATTTTTGGGCAATATCTATTTTTGCAATTGTAAGTATTCATGCAAAAGTGTTTGTAGTCTAATATTTCAAAACTTTGAAAGTTACTTATTTATGGTAAATTCACAGGAGAAGAATTATTGGGTCTAATATTTAAACATTTGAATAATATTAATATATATTGAAAATTGTCATTCAGAGATATAATATCAACATACACTTTTCTTATGACCATATGAAAGTGTTTATTTGTACCTTTGCCTAAATAGAGTGTGTGTGTGTGTGTGTGTGTGTGTATGTGTATGTTCTTTCAAACTTTATCAATTGTTCATTTGGATTTCAATAAACATTAAGTGGCTGCTACTGTGGACAGTATAATGTCTGTGAGTACATTAGAGAAATATTTTACAGAGTGTGAGAATGCAAAGTAAGGACCAGTGATAATAAAGTTCTAGGTGTGCCCTTGTACTCTCTTTTTTTCTTTCAAAATAACTTAAGAATTAAAACAAAATGAGATGGAGCAAATAAATATATTGATGTTATTTTATATGTAGGAAAAGGTAGTGTGAAAAAATGAGATGGATAGAATGGACATAGGAAAGGCATAAAAAAAGATCGAAGTTTACCAACTTTTTAATGGAAAAACACACTAACCATCTATAAGATTCAGTTTTCCATTTGTTAAATGAGGCTATTAAGCCTATTTGTGTTTATGAGGAGTGAAGATAATGTGTAAATAACACAGCAGATAGTGTGTAACCTTAGTGCATTTTCCTCAGCAAAATTTAATCCACGATTGGAAACTCCAACATCTGTGATTTTTTTCCAGAAGTAGAAAATCCCTTCAGATAAAGTTTGATGAAAGTAGATAGAGAGCTAGAAAAAAAATTGGTCCATTTGTTTTCAAAAGGCTAGATGTGACTTATTCCAAATCAGACAACAACAAAAAAGAAATGGTGGAGGAGAGGAGGGATTGTTAATGTGAAAGCAGTGTCTAGTTTATCCTCAAACTGAATAAACATGTTTTGTATTCAACATGCTTATTCAGAGAATTCCTGACATCTTTAACATCACAACCACCACCCATTACGTCATCTTCTTTTTTTTTTTTTTTTTTTTTTTTTTTTTTTTTGAGACGGAGCCTCGCTCTGTCACCAGGCTGGAGTGCAGTGGCTCGATCTCTGCTCACTGCAACTTACGCCTCCCGGGTTCAAGCAGTTGTCCTGCCTCAAGCCTCAAGCCTCAAGCTGGGACTACAGGCGCCCACCACCACGCCTGGCTAATTTTTTTTGTTGTCGTATTTTAGTATAGACGGGGTTTCACCATGTGGCCCAGGCTGGTCTGAAACTCCTGAGCTCCGGCAATCCGCCTGCCTTGGCCTCCCAAAGTGCTAGGATTACAGGCGTGAGTCACTGCGCCCCGGCCACGTCATCCTCATTTATAACCCTTAACTATTTGAGCTTGATCCTAAACAGAAAGAGTAAGATCCTTACCTCGCTGCGAAAAATTGCAAAATAAGATGGAAAAAACATAGTGTGTCAATAAATCATATCATACTATGATCAAAATCACAGAAGCCCCACTGCATATTCAGTATAGGGGGATTAATGCTGTTAATAATATGACAGCTGTGAACTGGAAGGAAATAGTATTTTGAAGATAGATCCTTGGTAAAGTGAAATATCAAAAACTTCTGAAAACTTGGAAAGAAAGCTCGATAAATTGGGACAAAGAATGAGCAAAATCTGTGAGAAATTTTATAGATGTAAGTCATATAAAGAGATGACTTCTTTTACGTAATACATTTTCTTAAAAGAAAATAATAAACCAGCCAGGAGGGGTGGCTCACGCTTGTAATCCCAACACTTTGGGAGGCCAAAGCGGGCAGATCACTTGAGGTTAGCAGTTCCGAGACCAGCTTGCCCAATGTTGTGAAACCCCATCTCTACTAAAAATACGAAAACTAGCCTGGTGTGGTGATGTGCACCTGTAGTCTCAGCTACTTGGGAGGCTGAGGCAGGAGAATAATTTGATCCCAGGAGGTGGAGGTTGTAGTGAGCTGAGATTGTGTCACTGCACTCCAGCCTGGGTGACAGAGTGAGACTCCATCTCAAAAAAAAAGAAAAAAGAAAAAAAAAGAGAAAATAATAAACCTTTAATTAAAGTGGCAACTTAAGAGATAGGATTAAATAATAACAGATCATTCAAGATGCTTCAGATTCTGAAGCACAAGTGACCACAAGCAATATATTATGTAAAAATATTCAGACACATTTTCATATATCTTCTCCATATTTCATAACATCACAAATACTTACCACACACACTCAAAAACTGTAAGACATAAAACTAAAAAGTTATCCTAACATGTATACTTGAAAGTTTTCACAGAGCAATTTGAAATATATTCTGGAATATCAGAAAGCCAGAAGTTTGGGGATAAGAATTATCTATGATTTGTAACGCAATATTGGAAATAGTGGTCTAATTTTTGAGAAAATTCAAAAGTAAATTCCAGAGACTTTTATGATTAAAATGATAAGGCAAGTGAGGAAGAGACAGGAATCAAGGCCACCTACAGTGAGCATCTGACTTTAGCAAAGGAGTCAATTGATGGTTCCTGGCACTGACTTGGGAGCCTAAAATAAAAAAGAACGTAGCCCTAGGAAGGTGATTAATTCAAGGTGAGGCAGTTTGAGTTTGAAGGATTTGTGAAACCTCCAGTGGAACTATGAAATAAAAAGCCCCATATGTAGCTATGGAGCTCAGAATAGAGGTCTCTGCTGGAGACAAAAACTTGAGAATCAGGAGACAAACGATCAGTTTCGTGGGGTGAATGAGATCTATTTATTTAACAAGTATATATAGTATTTGATGTGAAGCAAGCACTCTCCTGAACGCTTTTACAAATATTAACTCATGTAATCCTCATAGTGACTATGAGGTGACTGAAGATTGGGAAGGAATATCCTAGAAGTGAACTCTGAACAACCAGGAGAAAAACAAGTATGAGAAAACTGAGAGGAAATGGCCAGCAAAGCAGGAGAAAACTTGGGAAGCCGCAGTTACACAAACACTAGGGGAAGTGACTATTGCCAGAAATTGTCATGAGTCAACAATGTCTAACGCACAGAGTGTTCCAGAGGGCAAGGGGTAAACACATGCATGGGATTTAATGACAATGGCATCATAAGTAACCTCCTAAAATATTTTAGCGTGATGGGGCAGCAGCAAGTGAGATGGGGTAGGAACAGGAACAGAGGCTATGAAAACAGAAATTTAGGATGCTATTTTATAAATCTGTGCTGAAAAGTAACAGACAGAATTTGAAGAGAAAAATTTTATGAAGGTTATAGTTGTATATGGTTAAAAAGGGAGAGTCAAAAGCTGTAAGAAAAGTAAAATAAATAGCAGATGCGATCCCAGGCACAGGTGAAAAGAGTTTAACTGTGGGCTGAATAAAAGATGTATTTCCCATTAAAATGGTAGGTTTTCTTGGTGGGGGATACAAATACATTTTCAAAGTGTGTGTAATGAATATGTGTGTGTGTGTGTGTGTGTGTGTGTGTGTGTGTGTGTGTGTGTGTGTGTTTTGCCAGGGGAAACAAAGAAACAGAAACAGAGAGATGAGAAAGTTGCTGAAGAGCAGATAGGAAGACGAAAAATTTCTTGCTGTGATTAAATTTTGTGTATGAGAAAGAGATTGAGATTGTCTTTCAGAATGACAAGAAGCAGTAGACTTTTAAAAATGTGAAGGTTTGATGTTTTCTCTAGGTAAAATAAAATGGAGCATTAATAATTTAGCATTAAAAGATTTCTGGGGCTGGACGCTGCAGCTCATGCCTGTAATCCCAGCACTTTGGGAGGCCAAAGCGGCTGGTCACGAAGTCAGGAGTTTGAGACAAGCCTGACCAACATGGTGAAACCCTCTCTCTACTAAAAATACAAGAATTAGCTGGGCGTGGTGGCGTGTGCCTGTAAACCCAGGTACTCAGGAGGCTGAGGCAGGAGAATCGCTTGAACCCGGGAGATGGAGGCTGCAGTGAGCTGAGATTGCGCCACTGCACTCCAGCCTGGGTGACAGGGTGAGACTTAGTCTCAAAAAAAAAAAAAAAAAAAATCTGGGCTGCTGGAATCCCAACTATAAATTAATAGTAACTTCTGCTGCCTTAAAAATTCAGCATTTCTCCCCTCCAGATACAGGAATTTAATATTTGAATGATTATATTTGGATTTTATTAACTGGACAGAGATAAAGAACAAAAGAAGCAAGACTTTGAAAGGTGCTGGTAAGAGGAAATATATAAACGGTTTAAATGGTTTATTACTTAATCATCAACTAATCATTTTTTCTACCTGTGTTCTTTCAATGTTTAGAAATGTAGATAATACTTCAAATTAGTAATATCACACTTGGGAATTAAAAATATTAAAATAGCTATGTGCACGTTCATATTTATTTTACTAGAGAAAATAAAATTACATTTTAAACAATGTAGATTTCCAACATAATTAAAGTTATTAGATATGGTGGCACATCCATCTACCGAATTTAATATACACTAAGTTAAACTGGCAGTGATAATGACTAGAAGATAATTTGGGAATAATCCACATGATACGAATTTGAAATGCTGTACACAAAAATAGATGCATAATTTAAGATCAACCAAGTAAAAAACTGGTGTTCATGGAGAAAAAGATGGTTTGGTAACAGAAAATACTTTAGGTCAATGAGATTATGAATTCAATTTCATAGTTTCTCTTCTACTTAAAAAAAGTTTAGTCATCTGGTTTGTTTGCTCATGAAACATTCTCTGCTACATTAGAGAGTGAGAAGACTCTTTAATATGTTCATAAATCCAGCTCTCAGAGAAGGTTAGCCTACACCCACCTAAAGAATAAATCACCATTAACCCACATTAATCATGGTGATTCCATTAACTTTATAGTGTTTGGTTTAGAGATTTCTATATGAACTCTGGCTAACAAGTTGAGAGAGGATGTAGCTGCATGGTTGGGGATGGGGTGATTTTGAAAATTCTCCTTGCTGTGAATGCAGCTATATGGGAAGAACCACAAGGTATCTCCTCCTTCTATTTGTCCTGTCTGTAAGTGACACTTGTTACTGAAGCTGCAGTCTTGTAACATTGAGGCAGACAAACTAAAAATAAAATTTATCTGCTGTGTATGATGGAAATAAAAATATAGGAAAAACCTGGTTCCTTGTTGAAGGAACCAGTCTTGAAGCAGCTTACCTCTGTATTTTGTACCTCTAATGCAGGCTAATAAATTTAAGCTAATTATTTATGCTACCTGTGCTGTGGTGGTTTCCTATCAGCAGCCAAATATAACCTCACAGTTGTTTTGCTGTTTTTGCTTTCACAAAAGAGCTATAACCAACTTAAAAATGTTTTTTGATTGAAGGATGCTTAGGGGATGAGAGGATATCAACAATATAAGCCCATGCCAAATCCCCATTTCTTATCATTAAAACTGACCTGACATTAAAGCAATGCTTAATTTTTTACCGTAAGAGTGAAATTTTGAGATTATAATTTTAAAGTGTAAAATATTTACACTTAAATTACACTTATAATTTTAAAGTGTATAATATTTACACAGATTAAAATAAAATATGGGAAACAATGAAGCAAAACATTCTAAACTTGAAAAGTAAATTGATATTACAAACACAGAGTGACTTAAAAACAAACAAAAACAACAAAAATCAAACCTCCGTTATAATTGCAGATTTGTTGACTAAATGTTTACTAAAAGACTGGCTAACTTGAGCCCAGGGAGCGAAGGTTTCAGTGAGCTGAGATTGTGCCACTGCGCTCCAGCCTGGGCAACAGAGCAAGACTTCATCTGGGAAAAAAAAAAAAAAAAAAAAAAAGACTCGCTAAAGGGAAATTTCTTTTTGGATTTGGCTCTTTTTACAGGAAGTCATACTTTTCTGGAGAACTACTTGATGAAAAATTTATTAACCTTACTTCATGAATCAAATCACAACTCTTTCTACATTTTAGATTGTGAAAATCTCACTGATAAGAAAAAATAATTGTTTCTCTTGGCCAGGTGCAGTGACTCACATCTATAAAACCAGCACTTTGGGAGGCCAAGGCGGGCGGATCACCTCAGGTCAGGAGTTTAAGACCAGCCTGGCCAACATGGCGAAACCCTGACTCTTCTAAAAACACAAAAATAAGCCGGTTGTGGTGTGCGCCTGTAATCACAGCTCCTCGGAGGCTGAGGCAGGAGAATCGCTTGAACCCGGGAGGCGGAGGTTGCAGTGAGCTGTGATCGTGCCACTGCACTCCAGCCTGGGTGACAGAGGGAGACCCTGTTTCAAAAAAAAGAAAAAAGAAAAAGAAAAATAATTGTTTCACTCTTTTAAGTACAAAAGTAATTGTACCTAGTTTTTTAAAGGAGGGAAGTCTCTTCCAAGAATAAAACTGTTCACTGTATAGAATTAATATTTTTGTTATTCATAGTATTAAAAGAAAATCCCTTGGAGAGGAAATAGCAATACCAGGCAAAATGAGTATATATTTTTATGTTACAACACAATAGCATATAGCATATGCAAACTATTTATTTAAATAATTTTAAAGCTAAAATGGAGATGAGGTCACACATTTATACACTGCTAGAGCTAAAAACAATCATAGAAATAAGTATCTGAAATATCCAGATTTTTTAAATACAAAAACTGAAGCTCAGGAAATTGACGTTTTCACCCCAGAGTCTTACATTTACATATTGGCAATGTTTCAACTCAGACATAGGAATGTGACCATTCAAGGAAATGGCAACTGCAAGCTTCAAAAGACACGCTATTCTCACAAATATTTTCCTTTTTATCACCTAAAGTAAATTTCAGATTACTTACAATCTCTAGAAATTAACATTTCATTAAACCATAACTAGGAAATGTTTATTTAATATTTGAGCAAAAGTTAAGAAACATATTTAAACTTAATTAAAACAAAAATAAATTAAAGAAAATTAATTAAAACAAATTTTTATGTAATGTTTTGAGCCAAAGTTAAGAAATTTAATTAAAACAAAATCATTTTTGGTGTTTATGTTTTTGATAGGTAAAAATAATTTTCTCCTACCAAATAACAGGAAATATTAATATTTATTACCAATTAAGAGAGGAGTGTGAGTCCTGGAAGTGGAGAAGTGAAACTGAGAGGCAATAAGGGGGAAGGGGGAGAAGAGATCATTAGAAAATTAAGAACAGGGCAAATGTAAACATGTAAACACATTTCTTAAAATTTGCAATTGAAATCTGAAGAGAATGTGATATACTATAGATCGCCACTACTAAGAATACAACGAACACATTGAAATAAAAAAGAAACACATAATAAAGGAAATAATGCCAATGTTTCTTTTTATAGTAATGAATAGTATTTTATTATGCCTGTTCTATGTATAGTTGTCCATAACTACTAAAACTCTCTAAAAATGAATGGAATTATTTTGTCTGGACTTTATAGTTAAATTTGTAAGTTTTTTTTTTTTTCAGAAAAAGATTACATTGTTTTCTTTGAATGAATTCACCTTTCTTCATCAAAATTACTGATTTCTATACTAACTAAATTTGTTTAAAAGCAAAGTTCCTTATGGTATGTTATCGTCATTTCCTTAAGAGGGGAAAAAAACAAATAAAAGTTAGCATTACATATCTGAACCAAATGGAGGTTTTCAAGAATAAAATTCTGCACAACTACAAAACTAGTAGCTCCAAATGAAAGGAAATGGAATAAAAAACGAATGCAAGATAATACAATGAATTTTTGGCATGAGAGGAAAAAAAAAGAATAATATATTAAATGTGTATTTCTCTATTATAATTACCATACATATTAAAAATGAGAATGATATAGAGAGATTGAGAAACCTGTGGCTACTTTTGGCTATTTTACCTGCTTTTTGTATTTGCTCTTCTAGGTACCTGTTATTGAGTGAGATAAGCAAATGGTATTTCAGGACCAAAACATCTATTTCCTGAAGAGTTGCTCCTTTAATTGTGTATCTACCTACCTGTCTATGTAACTCTCGGTAAATGAATTAATTTGTTAGTTAAAATCAATCTATTAATTCATAATGAATGGGATATCTTGTGGGAGGTACATGTACTTTGCAAATACATGGAAAGACAGTTGAGACTTTCCTAACAGGTTCTGGAATTCAGGTTGATATTACCTTTTAAAAAATTTTTAAGGATTAATAGCTAAAAAGATCAAGTCAGTTTCTTCATTTCTCCTGAAGGCCTGTTTCCATCGGATTTTATCTCTGCCTAGGCAAATATATTGGAGACTTCTCAACTTTCTGCTTCTGATGATCTCAACTTGTGGTATGGCAAAAGGAGAGCAAAATGTTCACCCAGGTATGGGAATTTCTCACAAAAATGTTACTTTATTATATTTAGGGGGAAAAGGGGGCAAAATCTACACTCATAATACCTGAGACTGGATTTCTAGAACCTTTTGGTTTCAGATTTATGATGAATTAGAAAACTTTCTGATTAGAAAAATGTTATAGTTTCAAGTATTAGCTAAAATTTTTATCTGTAAGTACAATAAACATGACAAATAATGATCAGTGTTTTCACTCCTATTAAGGAGAGTATTTTTAGTAATAAAAATAAGCCTTAATGTGAAAAAGCTAAGAATTCATGATTGCTTCTAATGACAAGTATCTGGGAGGGGTCTGAGTTTGGTTCAAGAGAGGAACTACAGCTGTTGGTGACTACAACCATCTGTCCAGATGACATCGTGATCAACTCCTCTGAATCACTCTAAAGGAACGAGAAGTCCTGGCAGCTGAGTCATGATCCCCCAGGAGCCATTAAGAAGTTCATCTTCAGTCACTTCCATCCAAACAGAAGAAAACCCATGAAGCATGAGAACTATGGGTCCTGAGAATGACAGGTAATTGGTGCCACTTTATTCACAGAATCCAATAAATAGTACCCTTTGATTCACATATTTAATGCTCATTATTGTACATTTTTATAAAGACAAGTTAGTCTAAATTGCCATTCATCTCTTTCTTATCAAAGTCCTACCCAACACATGATCATATCATCAGAAATCAGATATTTTCTTGTTGAATGCCCTACCTAACTCATTCAATTGTAATTTTCTGGGAATGGTGACCAGAGATTTGATATTTTTGGAAGTTACATCAAATCCTCATTACTTTATAAGTGATTTAAAATTTATCACATGGTACACTTTTCATATCTTTCAAAGGATTAATATATAAAAAATATATAGTTAATGCTCAGCTTTAAAGACATTAAAGGACAGAGTTATACAGAAAGAAAGATCCAGAGATCTTTCTTTAATAAAGATATTAAAATTGAATCTGCTTATTCAAGTATAATGATAGAACAGAAAGAGATCTTAAAATTGTTTAATCTCTTCCTTGGCTTTCAAAAATATAAAGTCTTCTTCTTTATTGGAGATTTCTTTATCCATAGAATATCTTAATTCCCCACTCCCCAACTTCCTCCCCATGTGAAGTTTTATCTGTCTTTAAAATATTTGTGTTGTCTTCTTCAGGATATATCATTGATTGGCACTTTTTGATTCTAGTTTTATATACTGTTATCCTTGTATATTAAAGTAGGTCTCAAATATATCTTTCATGGTGGTGTGTAAGGTTCTGAGAGAGCTGGAAAAAAGGTATAAGCTCCCTTCTAAAGTGCAAGTATATACTTGCAGAGATATTTTTTCACTTACATTCTTGGAGATCATCCATGGTCTCCCCATGTCTTTTACAAAAGAGGTTTCCAGCACCTGTTAGGGAAGCTAGATGGTCACTTGTATCTTCCTTATCTCTGTACTAGATGATAATATCGAATGCAGGTAAGTGGTGGTGGGGAGAGTAATATTGACAGAATAGTTATATGGCAAACATTGGCACCTCAGAAATTTTTTGCTTTTTTGAGGGCTCTTATTAATATTTGCAAACTTTAAAAAGCCTTGAAAAGAGTTTTATCCAGAGCTCACCACATATAGATAAACAGATCTCTCTTGTTATGGGAATTGAGGCTAGTCCAAATTCCCCCAGATTAAACATCTTTCCTCATTTGGCACATTCTTCAACTGTTCCTTAAGAAAAAATCATACTAAGGAAAGTTAATTCTGGGAAGTCTAGAATTAGAATAAAATTATTACACTAAAAGGAAAGCCCAGATATCTCTTAAAAAATGCTTAATTTTTTTGAAAACTCACATCAGCACCAGATCATTTCTTTAATGTGTACAGATTTCCTTTCTTCATTGACTAAATAGCTTTGCTAAACGAGATTAAAACCACATAACTCAAATGAGACATATAAGATCTTGAATAATGTTCACATAGCTATAACATCAAATTCCAGTGCTAATATAAATTATGTCTACTACGTTTTCATTTATTTGGGATTATCTGTTTGCCTCAAGTGGTGTAAAAAAATTGAGCAGGAACCACCTGAAACTTCCTTTCACAACAAGAGAAAGTTGTAATTTGTATTTACTTTACCTAGCTTTCTTTATATGAATGTAGCCAAGAAGCAGGGGAGGAAGGACAATTACAGGAAATTGTGATAGGAAACTATTAGGAAAAGCAATTTGTAATTTCTGATAAAACTCTAGGTAAATAACCCTGAGCACTCATAGTCTGGCAAGTGGGAAGTACCTGTTGAACAAGTGATCACTTGATTGATTTTAAGCATGTGGAGCTCATTTGTCATCTAAAATATAGAAGAGAGTGAGATATTAGCTTCCTGAATAGCTATTGTTATTTAGAAAAAATAATGAACCAATAAACTTCTTATATAATATGAAATAACTGTTTTCTAGAAACAGTGATCTTATGTTCTTCATTGTATAAACACTTATGTACTCATATCACATAGCTCCTGGGATACAATAAACAATAAATGTATGTTTATCTTATTTAGGCAAACTAAAAGTTACAGGCTCTGTGCCCTTAAATTTTTAAATTTATATTCATCTTTTGTTTTTTAAGGTGTTATGAAAATACAATTTTAAAAGCCCTTCTATTTCTAACCACCATGTATTAACAGGGATTGGATTTTTCCACCCACCTGAAATAAGTAAAAAAAAAAAGACAAAATATAAGAAATTATATTGGTCAGTGGAGAGCAGTGATTTCATAGAGATGAGAAACAAGTGTTTAGCCCCACATTTGTACATTTGTTCCACCAGACTGAGTGGAGACTCAGTTTAGTTTCTATATGAAAGCTCAGGGAGGAGGAACTCTACAAGAACCCAGTGGTCTCGCTGAGTTTGGGAGACAAAGCAGACAGTCTCAGGAGGTAGTTAGGGTATATAGTACCGAACGTCAGAGAGGACAGAGTTATACAGAAAGAAAGATCCAGAAATCTTCAGATGGACTTCTAGGCTTCAGCTCAATATTGATCTGTTGCATTCATAAGAGAAAAGTCTAAAGACTGGGTGAAGCACCACCTAAAAGGGTTAGAGGGGCCCACACATGTAAAGCAGGGAATATTTTTTGTTCCCAAGTTGCAAAACTCTCAGTTCATGGAGCATTAAGTATAGTACTCAGGTGTTTGCAACAGTAGTAGGAAAAAATTAACCATAGAATAAACAATTCTCTGGTCTTGCCTAACAAAGTTTAATAGCAAGACAACAAAATAGGAAACAGTTTCCAAGTACTTTAACTACATCCCAGAAGATAGCTCAAGGATATTTATAGAAATACAACATATACCAACACCCAATAAGGTAAAATTCATAATATTAGGCAACCACATCAAAATTACTAGGGATGCAAAGAACAGTAGAATATAACTCATAATGAGAAAAGTCTAAATGACAGAAATGACATCAAAAACAGAATTAGCAGACAAAAATATTAAAAATTTAAAATATTTTCCATATGTCCAAAAAACTAGAGAAAAGTTGTATTACATTTTAATATAACCATTGTGATTCATTTTCTGAGATGAAAATTAATCTTTGAAGCTTCCTAAGTGGACTTTAAAATATTACCAAAATATTCATAATAAACACCATTATTCTGGAGACTTACCCTGTTTCTGAGATTTACTCTGTTTTTAAGCCTTGGGAAATGAGGAATGAGGAATGAAGTGATGCTTACAGATGAATTATCATAGAATTCAAGGACTGGATAGAAATAGATAAGGGTCAAGAAGAGGAGGAGGGATAGACTAGGTTGGCAGCAGTGTGGTGGCAGCACTTGAGGGTGTGGTATATTTCGAGGGTGTCAAAGGCACATTGTGCTTGGTAATAAAAACTGTTTACATTTTATCAGTGTCCTACTGATGAATACTTTCACATTTCTGATGTTGAAATAGCTTTCTTATGCCCTAATAAGCAATATATAATATTTTTTACTCACATATTGACTGGGTAATTCCTTGCAGTAATTCCAAGTCTACACAGAGACCTGTGGTCCATCACATGGAACAATTGGGATAGTTGTACTGCAGCATTGGAACTTCTATTATGGGCCATGATGTCCTTATATTCTTTTGTTTTTGAAGTAATTTTAACACCTGGTTGTTCCAACTAAGAGAGGACATAGCATCCCAAATAGAGGCTTAAAGAGAAAACAGTGGATTTGACATGGGCCCATACTTTCTGTTATTGTCGGTTTGAGGAAGAAGAAAAGTAGAGGTGAAGAAGTTGCCTTCAGTAACTGGTAGCTACTGGTAGTTGAATCTCAGGCTGTGGTTCTACTTGGCACCTGACACTTGGAGAAGTGAAGACAGAGAGAGAAAGGTAATGGGAAGACTGGGCCCCCAGAATTGATACATAACACCAAGAAAGCAGTCAGTGAGGATTTCAGAAAGCCAGGAAAGATGGCCTATTATGAAGAGAACTTGCTGGAAACACTTGAACACTTCCCTGTTTCTGGTGAGATTTGATATCCAGAAACACATGTCTATTGAATTCAAGTTTCTCCTAATGCACATTGTAGCAATCAGAAAGAATTATAGTGCTGCTATATTTCTATAAAAGATAGCAGAATCTACCTTTGACACTAATGCATGAAAATATATTTGTGTTTTAAAAAGGCAGCCTGCCAAATTTAATTCCTAAAATGAGTTAATTGCTATAGATGGTAAACAAAAAAAGGATGGCTGGTTGTAGAAGGCCTTTATTGAGAATAGATGAGTTGTATTGTAGTACAATTCTTAGATCATGTCCACATAGAAAAAATAAATTGATGATATAATTAACCCATTTTAACCTATATTATAATTCAATTTAATTAATTTATACTGATAAGATTTTTTTGAAAATCCTAGTCTAAGTAATTTTCTTCACTTTTCATATTGTCTGTTCCTTTTTATTTTTTGTAAGGATGTTTACTTTGCATTTTTTTCTTGTATTAGGTAGAGATATCAGTTGAAAGATACCTTAAAATTTTGTGACACTGAATTTAATCAGCCAACCATTCCTAAGGAATTGATAGCATATTTACTATTTGGTTAGATGGATAGGCACTCTGGCATTAAATTAAGTCTCTAAAGTTGGCATTTTTTCTCCATTAGTTTGCCATCCTGCCCACTTACCTCTTGAATTTGAAAGATGTAAATAAAAGATTTCTAAAGATTAGAAAATTAATTTTTAAGATAATTAAGCTGTTTTGAAAATTAGAGTTTATTACAAAATATGTTATCATTTTATGTATTATTAATTTAACAATAAGTTTTATGACAGAAGATTTAAGTCAAAATAGTTGTACAATCAACAAGCAAATGATAATCATTTCCTTAAATGATTATCTGACTGATAAATGGACAATCAGTCAGACCATCAAACACCAGTTGATAACATAATCCATTTGGACAGGAACCACATTTCCAAAGGAGTTTTGATTTAGTCACTGGTGGTAAAACAAAAGATATCAGACTGTACCTTAAAAACAAACAAACAAAACAAAACAAAAACTTGTCCAATTCAGTATACCTAATAGAGATAGGAATCAAATAGTAGTATATGTCATTAAACTTTTCCAACAAGATTCTGTGGTCACTTGATGTAGAAAAACGTGGTTTTCCAATATAACTACTCAAATCAGTAAAAATAAATATTTTAAAGTTTTACTCTTATTTTAAAATTACTTGGTTAGTTATCTGTATTTACATTAATATTTTTCAATCTTTGTTGATCCCTAATTATATTTCATATAATTTTATTAAGCTGTAGGCCACAAATTAACATTTCAAACTCAGCCAAATTTCAGGGACTATCCCTCTTTAGTTTAAGGATTAGATGAGATATGGACACTGCATATTGAAATAATCATGCACTAGAATGATAGATTTAAAATAATCTTTAAAATGTGTCAAGGAGATTTTGCCTCCCTAACACATTTTATTCAAAAGTTTTGCAGTATCTCTCAAAATTGTCACAACTTTCCCCCTTTCATGTAAATATTATGCTTTTACACATGAAATATGACTCTCTGGGCAGTATGTTTCCTGCTTGAGTTTTGCCCTTTGTGTTTATATTATCTCATGTTATACAAAGTCATTTTGTGACTAATTTCCAGAGCACTGAGTCACAGTGTGGCTGTTGCTTATCTTTTCTTTTTTCCTACATGGTAGTACTCTTGGCCCTTATTTTTGGTAATTATTTTATACTAATGAGTGCTTTTTCATAATTAAATAATTGTTTCTCTCATTATATTTCTGTGGTTGTTTACTGCTGTATTATATGCTTTCATTTTTCACTAGAAGCAAACATTTTATAACAGGAACATAACAGTACATCATGTAGGCACGTTATCTATTGTTTTAATTTACAAAATTGCACAACATAGACTTGATCGTAAGTATTCTCGTTTAAGTATCTCAGAATATGACCTTTGGAGAATTGTAAAATATTTCCTTAGAGGGATTAGTTAATGCTGGCATAAAATATTCCATTTAGATTACAATTATTTTAATGTTTATACCTCATTTTAAATATCATCAACTAATAGTATTGAAAGATTATTTGAATAGAATAACAGTCTCTATTTTATATGTTATGAAATAAAATGGAAAGGTAAACCGAACTTTCAAGAACTTCAAATTAACCAAGCACAATTAGTAAAGAATTCTACTACAATCTTCAAATTATAAAAAAGCTACATACACCAATTAGTTACAAAAATGTTTATGGTTTAAAATCATAAAAATTGCACATAAATTTGCTTAAGAACTAAATGCAAAATGCTGAGAACTCAAGTTTGGATTGCAGTTTGAGTTTACTCTGTTTACAGGGAAGGGCTGATTTTCATTTTAGGCAAATAAACAGTGATCCTCCCCTATCAGTTCTTTGCCTCTCAGCACCCTGCTTTTCCCCCGAGAAAAAGAAATTAAAGTTATTTCTTATGGGTTAGACAGTATATTGCCAGGTACTCACAAGTAAAATCTCTGATGAAAGTTCTTGGAATGTTTTTTTCAAAACGGAGTTGAGGTTATTTTGTTTTTCCTTCCAGGTATTGAAGACAGGATTTATCTTCTCTACTTCTTCTTTTAGAAGCAGATCAAGAAACTGGCGATTGAAGAGTAACTGAAAGAAACGCAATCTGATCTTACTAGCAGTGAAAGAGCGAGGTAAGAATTTGACTAGTATCCAGCCTAAAGTCGCTGCTGTCTGTTAGAGCAAAGAGGGAGCCTCAGAGTCGGCTTCAGAGATCACTGGCAGTTGGGAATAGCCCAACTTCCTGTTTAGGTCACTGCAACTCTGACTGTATTTAGTCTAAACCTCTTTTTTCTTTCTTTCTTTCTTTTTTTTAGTGGAGGAAACAGATGAAGGAAACAGCTTACACCAAGATTTCAGATACGATCATTTTGAATAGCTATTTCCTTTACTTTCCAGGATTGTTTTTGTAATCAGTTGAAAAAGAATGCTTTTTCCCCCTAGAGTTAGGGTTTAAAAAATTACATATTTATTATTACACTGTTAATAAACTTTTTTGCAGTTTGTTTCTTCTTCAAGTTATTTCATTTGTTTCACCCACTGTCAACATATTTATTTTTTAAAAAAGTCTGAGGGCTACCGTTGGAGGTCTCTCTTAGTGAGACAATGTAATGCATTATCTATTGCAGGTGTCAGGCTTTGAGCCCTACCTTAGCTACTTGTTAACTCGGCTACTCAGCCCAGTTATTTGAATTCACTATGCCTCAGTTCCTTTGTTCCTAAAATGTCGATAATAAAAGTTTCTGGGCTTGATGTAGGTACTAAATGGCTTAATACATAAAAAGTACTTAAGGCAGGACCCAGCATGTAGCAAACCTCCAATAATTGTTGGCTATCATTATCGCTGTTTTCTGTATTTCTATTATTATTATTCTACAAAATATGTAAATATTTACAGATGTCAACCAGAGTCTCTGCTGTATGTCCCTATCATTGAGGTTCATCCGTACTGTCTCTGTATTGGAATTATGGTCATATCAGACTAAGATCACTAGAGATCTAATAAATGGGCAGAATCTACTTTGCCAGGAAGGCTGAAGACATTTGGTCAGAAAATGTAGGAGTTTCTTGCTTCTGCATCTCAGATTCTTTGTGCCTTCAATTTTTCTTGCTTTCCTTAGACCTCTCTGTAAAAGGTAACCTTTCATCTTGAGTGTTTTTAATACGTATAGAATAATTATTTGGTGACTGGAACATAAATTATCTGATTTAATTCTCACAACTAGCTTATAAAGAAGATCCTCTTTGTATGCCCATTTCACATGTCTAGGAAGATCGAGTTCAGTATGTGGAGCTGTGATTCTAATGTCATGCAGTCTGCCTTTAGAGCAAAAATGCATAAATCCTCCTCCATGCTGCCTTCTCACTCATGTTCTGGATTTCATATCATGTTAATAACTTATCTCCTATTACCTCATGCCCTGCCCCTCAACCACAATCAAAGCTATCATCTCACTCAGATTGTAGAGGAAAGTCCTTTTTTCTTGGTACCACCATGGACCTTGATTAAACTTTTGACGAATCTGTAGCTCAGGTAGAGGCAAGCTCAGCCAATCAGATTTTCTTTCTTGAAAGTTTCATGCACATCCGTGTGAATAGACCACCAAACAGGCTTTGTGTGAGCAACATGGCTGTTTATTTCACCTGGGTGCAGGTGGGCTGAGTCCGAAAAGAGAGTCAGCCAAGGGAGATAAGGGTGGGGCTGTTTTATAGGATTTGGGTAGGTAAAGGAAAATTACAGTCAAAGGGGGTTTGTTCTCTGGCTGGCAGGAGTGGGGGTCGCAAGGTGCTCAGTGGGGGTGCTTTTTGAGCCAGGATGAGCCAGGAAAAGGACTTTCACAAGGTAATGTCATCAGTTAAGGCAAGGACCAGCCATTTACACTTCTTTTGTGGTGGAATGTCATCATTAAGGTGGTGCAGGGCATATTCACTTCTTTTGTGATTCTTCAGTTACTTCAGGCCATCTGGGCATATATGTGCAGGTCACAGGGGATGCATGGCTTGGCTTGGGCTCAGAGGCCTGACACTCCTGCCTTCTTATATTAATAAGAAAAATAAAATAAAATAGTGTTGAAGTGTTGGGGCAGTGAAAATTTTTGGGGGGTGGTATGGAGAGAGAATGGGCGATGTTTCTCAGGGCTGCTTCAAGTGGGATTAGGGGCGGCGTGGGAACCTAGAGTGGGAGAGATTAAGCTGAAGGGAGGTCTTGTGGTAAGGGGTGATATTGTGGGGATGTTAGAAGAAACATTTGTCGTATAGAATGATTGGTGATGGCCTGGATACGGTTTTGGATGAATTGAGAAACTAAATGGAAGATACAAGGTCTGAATAAAAGAAGGAGAAAAATGGGTATTAAAGGACTAAGAATTGGGAGGACCCAGGACATCCAATTAGAGAGTGCCCAAGGGGGTTCAGCGTAATTACTTGCTTGGTTGGCAAGTTTTGGGGCTCTATCCTTGAGTTTTTTTATGTTGTCATACACCAGGCCAGATTGATTTAGGTAAAAACAACACTCCTCATTTATGAATATGCAGAGTCCTCCTTTTTCAGCAGTGAGTAAGTCAAGGCCTTGGCGGTTCTGGAGGACAACTGCAGCTAAAGAGTCAACTTGGGCCTGGAGGACTGATAAAGTTTGTGATATGTGTGTGATGCTAGCAGAGAAGTCATGAGACAGGCTACGGAAGGTTGTGACAGAGGTTGAAATGCCTGCTATTCCAGTACCGAGAGCAATAGTGGAGGCGGAAAGTCCTAAACCGACCATCAAGGGAATTAGTGGAATAACTCTTTTTTGTCGTGTTGGTGTCATGAGGGGAACAGGGAGCTCTTCGGTCCCATTTGCAAATTGAATTTTGGGGGTAAGGAAGACTAGTGTACATGTGCCTGTCCAATTAGCAGGTAGACACATGTAGGTAGAGGATCCACAGAGGAAGAAGAGACCTTGTGTGAGGCAAAACTGGAGATGTAAAGTAAAAAGATGAGAAGGAGTGCTGAAAGGGGTGTCTTGTACCCAGGCTCCTGGGGATCCAGCTAGGGCGGCAGCTGTCAGAGGTTGTAATGGGGACTGATGGGGTAACTGCATAGAGGGGGAGGTTCGATTTTCGTGGTGTATGAGAAAACGTTGAGTATCTATGAGCAAACTTTCACTGTTATTTTCGGGGCTGGGTATAAGTAAACAAGAAGAGGGCCTGGGAGAAGAGTCTGATGAGCAAGGGGAAGGTAGCCAAGGATGGAGTGAAATACAGGGCAAGTGTCTTCCTAAGCAATAACTACTGCTAATGTTTTTAAGTTTGTCAGTATTGATAGAGGGCTTCTCTGTAATATGGAGCTGGAAGGCTCCAATTGTTTCAGTGATGTGTGTAGTTGGACTTCGGAGATGAAGAGTAAAGGAACATCGAGAAGGTGAAAGATTACCTAGGGGAATTCCAATGGGTCTTTGCCGAGAGATACATAAAGGAGCGGCCACTGGAATAGTAGTTTGTGTAGTGAGAGGTCCAAATATGGGGGGAGTAGAGTTAATATAAGGAGAAAGGTTTTTAAAATAAGTGCGAAGGAGGGCGGCAGCTTGCTGATGTGAAATGTCTGGGGAAGTCTTGCTGGACCTGTCTAGAAAGTAAATGAATTCTTCAGGAGGGTAAAGGTGAGGGCTGTTAAAGGAAGTTCGGAGGTGTAGGGAGACGAGAGATATTGCCCAGTCTGTCTGTAAGGCGGGGACAGCTGTGTAGGCACTGGAAGAAAGGGAAATGCAAAGCCAGCAGTTGTTCGCTAAGGAGGGATTAGAAGCAGCTAGGAGAGGATGGGTAAGGTTGACAGTGTGGTGGAGATAGCTGGAGAGAGGTAGAGGGTGACATAAGAATGGGAATGAGAATAAGAGTGAGTATAAAAGTAAAGAATAGAGCTTCATCAGGGTGGAAGTATTGGAGGGTGCCTTGCCAGCAAAGATCATCTACCCACTCTAAGAGGGAGTTAAGAGTGGCAGTTTGGGGATAGCACCAAGAGATATCAGCTGTGATGGCTTGAAGAAACAGTGTAAACCGGCGGTGTAAACAAGAGTAAGGCATTTATAAGTAGTTGAGAATGGAGAATAGGAGTATGATCTGACAGAAGATAGTAGGGATGACTAGTTTTTTGGGGCTCGGCCTAAGTGGTGGGGGTGACTTCGTAAAGCCCTGTTGCAAAAAGTAGGGTAAGGACGAACAGATCAAATAGAATGAAAGGATATATTAGGCTCATAAGGGTTATTACTGTTCTTCAGAAATACGAGTGAGTTTAAGGGAAGTGGGGGAGAGTACTTGCGACTTCCAGGAGGAAGAGGAGGGATTAGGCTGGCTGTCTGATGGACACAGCTTTATTCTGGAACAGTGAACCCAGTGGGGAGGATCCTGCAGGCGGACGGCAGTCGGGGTACTATAGATGACTAAGTAGGGTCTGGTCCATCGAGGTTGTAGAGTTTGAGGGGTCAGATTCTTAACAAGAACTGATCGTCCAGCTAGGTTGTCTTCATATGGCTGGGGATCTGGAGTAGGCAAGAGAAGATTAGCAGTCTGGCAAATTTCCTGTCTAGCCTGCTGGAGGACTGGAAGATAGGCGCCTAGAGGGCTGGTGTCTGTGATGGGGTTGGGGCCAAGCAAGAAAGTGCATCCATACAAAAGTTCAAATGGACTATACCCTGTAGCATCTCGAGGACAGGCTCTGATTCTGAGAAGGGCAAGAGGTAAAAGTACTGTCCAATCCTTTTTAAGTTGGAGGCTGAGCTTGGTGAGGTGTGCCTTTAAAAGACCATTAGTCCGTTCTACCTTTCCTGAAGATTGAGGATGGCAAGGGATATGAAGGTTCCGCTGAATACCAAGAGCCTGAGAAACTGCTTGGGTGATTTGGCTAGTAAAGGCTGGTCCGTTATCAGACTGTATAGAGGTGGGAAAGCCAAACCGAGGAATTATGTCTGACAGAAGGGAAGAAATGACCGCGGTGGCCTTCTCAGACCCTGTGGGGAAGGCCTGTACCCATCCAGTGAAAGTGTCTACCCAGACTAAGAGTTATTTTAGTTTTCTAACTCGGGGCATGTGAGTAAAGTCAATTTGCCAATCCTCGGCAGGGGCAAATCCCCGAGCTTGATGTGTAGGAAAGGGAGGAGGCCCGAACAATCCCTGAGGGGTAGTAGAATAGCAGATGGAACACTGAGAAGTGATCTCCTTGAGGATAGATTTCCATGATGGAAAGGAAATGAGAGGTTCTAACAGACGGGCTAGCGGCTTGTAACCTACATGGAAGAGGTTATGAAATGACGACAGAATAGAATGGGCCTGTGAGGCTGGAAGAACGTATTTTCCTTGGTCTAAGAACCATTTGCCTTGTGTGGGAAGAGATTGATAGGTGCAAGTTTCAGTGGGGGAATAGGTGGGAGTGACTGAAGTGAAGGAGAAAAACTGGCCATGAGGGACAGAAGTTGGAGAGCTAGCTGCTTGTCTAGCCACCTTGTCAGCATAAGCATTGGCTAGAGCAATGGAATCTGATGCCTTTTGATGCCCCTTGCAGTGAATGACCCCAGCTTCTTTTGGAAGTAAAGCAGCCTTGAGCAGAGTTTTTATTAAAGAGGCATTAATGATGGAGGACCCTTGTGTAGTGAGGAAACCTCTTTCAGCCCATATGACTGCATGGTGGTGCAGAATATGAAAGGCATATTTAGAATCAGTATAGATATTGATGTGTAGTCCTTTTGCAAGAGTGAAGGCTTGAGTTAAGGCAACTAGTTCGGCTTGCTGAGAGGTAGTGGAGGGAGGCAGAGCGGTAGCCTCAATGATAGATGTGGAAGATACTATAGCATAGCCTGCCTTTGCTGGTGAGTGGCGATTAGGCCTGGTGGAACTGCCATCAATAAACCAAGTGTGATCAGTGTGAGAAACAGGGAAGAAGGAAATGTAGGAAAATGGGGTGAACATCAGGTGGATCAGAGAGATGCACTCATGAGGGTCAGGTGTGGTACCCAGAATAATGTGGGAGGCCGGATTGAAGTCCGGGCCAGGAACAATGGTAATTGTGGGAGACTCAACAAAGAGTGAGTACAGCTGAAGGAGCCGGGGAGCAGAAAGTATATGTGTCAGGTGTGAGGAAGAAAATAGATTTTGGAAATTATGAGAGCTATAGAGATTGAGATGAGCATAGTTTGTGATTTTGAGGGCCTCTAAAAGTATTAAAGCAGCGGCAGCCACTGCACGGAGACATGAGGGCTAGGCTAAAACAGTAAGGTCAAGTTGTTTGGACAGAAAGGCTACAGTGTGCGGTCCTGGCTCTTGTGTAAGAATTCTGACAGCACTAACCATGCCTAGGAAGGAAAGGAGTTGTTGCTTTGTAAGGGATTGAGGTTTGGGAGATTAACTGGACACGATCAGCAGGGAGAGCACGTGTGTTTTTATGAGAATTATGCCGAGATAGGTAACAGATGAGGATGAAATTTGGGCTTGACTGAAGTAATGGGGGCTGTCTGTGAAGCCTTGAGGCAGTACAGCCCAGGTAATTTGCTGAGCTTAATGGGTGTCAGGGTCAGTCCAAGTGAAAGCGAAGAGAGGCTGGGATGCCGGGTGCAAAGGAATAGTAAAGAAAGCACGTTTGAGATCCAGAACAGAATAATGGATTGTGGAGGGAGGTATTGAGGATAGGAGAGTATATGGGTTTGGCACCACGGGGTGGATAGGCAAAACAATTTGGTTGATAAGGCGCAGATCCTGAACTAACTTGTAAGGCTTGTCTGGTTTTAGGACAGGTAAAATGGGGGAATTGTAAGGAGAGTTTATAGGCTTTAAAAGGCCATGCTGTAGCAGACGAGTGATAACAGGCTTTAATCTTTCTAAAGCGTGCTGCGGGATGGGATATTGGCATTGAGTGGGGTAAGGGTGATTAGGTTTTAATGAGATGGTAAGGGGTGCGTGATCGGTCGCCAAGGAGGGAGTAGAGGTATCTTATACTTGTGGGTTAAGGTGGGGGGATACAAGAGGAGGATGCAAAGGAGGCTTTGGATTGGGAAGAAGGGCGGCAATGAGATATAGCGGTAGTCCAGGAAGAGTCAGGGAAGCAGATAATTTAGTTAAAGTGTCTCAGCCTAATAAGGGAACTGGGTAGGTGGGGATAACTAAAAAGGAGTGCTTAAAAGAGTATTGTCTAAGTTGGCTCCAGAGTTGGGGAGTTTTAAGAGGTTTAGAAGCCTGGCCGTCAATACCCACAACAGTTATGGAGGCAAGGGAAACAGGCCCTTGAAAAGAAGGTAATGTGGAGGGGGTAGCCTCCGTATTGATTAAGAAGGGGATGGACTTACTTTCCACTGTGAGAGTTACCTAAAGCTCGGCGTCCGTGATGGTCTACGGGGCTTCCGAGGTGATCAAGCAGCGTCAGTCTTCAGCCGCTAAGCCGAGGAGTCAGTCAGAGAGCCTTGGGCCAGAGTTCCAGGGGCTGTGGGAGTGGCTGCCAGGTGAGTTGAACAGTCCGATTTCCAGTGGGGTCTCGCACAGATGGGACGCGGCTTAGGAGGAATCCTGGGCTGCAGGCATTCCTTGGCCTGGTGGTCAGATTTCTGGCGCTTGTAGCAAGCTCCTGTGGGAGGAGGTTCTGGAGGAACGCCTGGCTGCTGTGGTTCAGGCATTTGGAAGTTCTTGTGTGCTGGAGATGTGGCTGGGGTTTGTCTCACAGTGGAGGCAAGGAATTGCAACTTTTTTCTATTATTGTACACCTTGAAGGCGAGGTTAATTAAATCCTGTTGTGGGGTTTGAGGGCCGGAATTTAATTTTTGGAATTTTATTTAATGTCGGGAGCAGATTGGGTAATAAAATGTATTTTGAGAATAAGACGGCCTTTTGACCTTTTAGGGTCTAGGGCTGTAAAGTGTCTCATGGTTGCTGCCAAACAAATCATGAACTGGGCTGGATTTTTATATTTGATGAAAAAGAGCCTAAATGCTATCTGATTTGGGATAAAGAAAAAGGAGCATTAACCTTGACTATGCCTTTAGCTCCAGCCACCTTTTGAAGAGTAAATTGCTGGGCAGGAGGGGGAGGGCTAGTCACAGAACGAAACTGTAAGCCAGACCAGGTGTGAGGAGGGGAGGTGATAAAAAGATTACAGGGTGGAGGAGCAGAGGCTGAGGAAGAATTGGGACCTAGCTCGGCCTGGTGAGGAGCAGCCTGGGGAGGAAGGGAAAGGTCAGATGGAAAAGGAAGATTAGAAAGACTCAGCGATGCTTGGGGTTGGTACTGAGGGGACAGGCGGGAGGGAAAGAAGGAAGATTTAGGACGAGTTGCACTGGGCACAGAGACTAGGAAGGGACTGATGTGTAAAAGAATGCCTGGATGTCAGGCACCTCAGACCATTTGCCTATTCTACGACAAGAATTATTTAGATCTTGCAGGATGGAAAAATTCAAAGTGCCATTTTCTGGCTATTTGGAACTACTGTCAAATTTGTATTGGGGTCAAGCGGCATTGCAGAAGAAAATAAGGCATTTAGGTTTTAGGTCAGGTGTGAATTGAAGAGGTTTTAAGTTTTTGAGAACACAGGCCAAAGGAGTAGAAGGAGGAATGGAGGGTGGAAGGTTGCCCATAGTGAAGGAAACCTAGAGAAAAGAGAGAGTAGAGAAACGGAGGGAAGGGGTTCGGAGGTTCTTACCTTGCAGAAAAGTGGGAAAAGGGGTTGGGGTGCAGAATTAAGGGGTCGGGGCACGGAAATAAGGGATGGGGTGCAGAAATAAGGGGTCAGGGCAAGGAAATAAGGGGTCGGGGCATGGAAATAAGGGGTCGGGGCACAGAAATAAGGTGTCGGGGCACGGAAATAAGGTGTCGGGGCACAGAAATAAGGGGTCGGGGCACGGAAATAAGGGGTCAGGGCACGGAAGTAAGGGATTGGGGCGCAGAGATAAGAGGTCGGGGTGCGGAAATAAGGGATTGGGGCTCAGAGATATAAGAGGTTGGGGCACGGAAATAAGGGATTGGGGCGTGGAAATAAGGGATTGGGGCACAGAGATAAGAGGTTGGGGTGCAGAAATAAGGGATTGGGGGTTCTTGCCCTGTAGAGTTTTGGGTCCACCGATAAAACGTGTCTCCTTTGTCTCTACCAGAAAATGAAAGGAATTGAAATTAAGAGAAGGGGGAGATTGAAGTGTGGCGCCAAGATTGAAAGGAGAAAGAGGTTGAGGGATAGTGAGGGAGGTTGGAGAAGAGAGTAAAAAGAGGCCGCTTACCGGATTTGAAATTGGTGAGATGTTTCTTGGGCTGGTTGGTCTGAGGACCTGAGGTCGTAGGTGGATCTTTCTCACGGAGCAAAGAACAAGAGGACAGGGGATTGATCTCCCAAGGGAGGTCCCCCAATCCGAGTCACGGCACCAAATTTCATGCGCGTCCATGTGAAGAGACCACCAAACAGGCTTTGTGTTAGCGACATGACTGTTTATTTCACCTGGGTGCAGGTGGGCTGAGTCGGAAAAGAGAGTCAGCCAAGGGAGATAAGGGTGGGGCCATTTTATAGGATTTGGGTAGGTAAAGGAAAATTACAGTCAAAGGGGGTTTGTTCTCTGGCGGGCAGGAGTGGGGGCCGCAAGGTGCTCAGTGGGGGTGCTTTTTGAGCCAGGATGAGCCAGGAAAAGGACTTTCACAAGTTAATGTCATCAGTTAAGGCAAGGACTGGCCATTTACACTTCTTTTGTGGTGGAATGTCATCAGTTAAGGTGGGGCAGGGCATATTCACTTCTTTTGTGATTCTTCAGTTACTTCAGGCCATCTGGGCATATATGTGCAGGTCACAGGGGATGCGATGGCTTGGCTTGGGCTCAGAGGCCTGACAGAAAGCATAAAATGAGAACTATAGAAAAAGTACATAGTGTAGAAATAAAATAAAATTTCAGGACTATCTAAATTTAGTATGTCAAGGAAAAAAATTAAGCCCTGGAGACTCTCACATAGCATATTTGCAATTCTGCCCTTAGATTGTAGATTGGCTCTCTTCCTGATTGTTCTTGTTCTAAAAATGACTAGCAGAGACCAGATATCAGACCTTCCCCTACTTCCAAGTACTCATCTTTGTTATAGATTAACTGCCTCCTTTATTGTCTGGTACCTAATTCAGACCAGATGGCACCCAAGACCCCATGACTGTTACATCTTCAGTGTGGAATGTTAAATATACCTTTCCCAAAACAAAAGCACCACCTGGACCAATCAGCTAATTGTAACTATGCCATTAAGGCTTATGAAGAAGGATGCTGAAATTTTGTTAAGTTCCCCTAAACTTTGTCTCTATAAGTGATCCCAAACTTCTATACTTCTGAACTCTGACTTCCATTCTTTGGAATCTGTCCTTCCTGAACAGCTTGTCCTCAAACTTTGTGGACAAGAGAATAAACTCTCTTTAAATTCGATTCTGACTCTTTTAGTTATTTTAGGTTGATAACAGTAAATGTTAGGCTCTTAACTAAAAGGCCAGATAGAGAAAGGGCTAATAGCCACAATGTCTGTGTGCAAGATGGTTATGTGGTGAAAGTTAGTTGATAGGATATTGAGGAACAGAATAAAGGAAAGAGAATAGGTAACTTCTAAGAGAGAACCAGGGAAAGAATGAAAGCAAGAGCAAGAGTGAGCAAATGATGTGAGCATGATGCCTGAGCTCTACAGTGGCAGTACATGCCCAGGCCTAGCTCAAGTTTTCTGAAGTACTCAGGAACATGCATCCTTGCAATAAACCCCTTTTTGTCCTAAAGTCATTTAAAAATGTTTTTCTTAAAATGTTAAGAACCCTATCTGAAAGAGCCATAGCTGAGTGGTTTTATTTTTTTTTTTTAACACCAGAGATTATCAATTTCATAGTTAAGCTGTGCTTGGCATCAGTGAAAACTTCTCATCATTTTTAAAAATGTAACTTACAAAACCTTCAGTATTCTTGTGCTAAAGAGAATGTGAGAACTTGATGTTATGATATTGTTAAGTCAGCCTGATGCTGTAACTATGGACCCTGTAGACTCAGCTCCTCCCTCCCAAAGGCTTGTGCAAGATCCTTTCTGTGCTTTTTTTTTTTTTTTTTTTTTTTTTGGCTAGTTTACCATTTCATTGTGCATAACTCTAAGTCTAATTTATTTGGATAAAACAAATATTCTCGCCAACAATTTGCCTATCTGCCTTTGTATCTTAAACCTCTCTGTATCTAATAAGTTTCTGTATCTTTTGTATCTTTTCATTTCTCACCATGTTTTGTTGTTTTTTCTTTCCAACTCATACATGTCAAATAATATTCTCAGCTCTTACTATAAGCTTTAATATTTCTTGACTGAGATAAAAAATAATCTTTTTTTCCTTTACTTGCTCTATCTATCAGGAGACATTTCCTAACTTTATCCTTTAAGAATGTTGGGTATTAAAACATATCTGATGTTTCAATAAGTTCAGGTAATTCTAACTGATCATGGTGAGAAGGTTACACATTGTTGCAGGATAGAAAACACTAAGATGTTAAAACTTCAGATTAAACAGAAGTTTTGATAAATATCCAAAAAATTAAATTTTATCACATCAAATATTCATTTCATGCTTTTTTGTCTACTTTAAAGTGGGTAAATATTAGATATTCAATTATTTCATATTTTAAACAATTACTTTTCATACAAAATGTGACTGCAAAGATGTTTAACTGGATTGGGTGAAGGGTGAGTCCTTGAGCTTCACTCTTCATTCCAGTCTTCATCCTTATATGTAGAATCTAAGCCATATACTGTTTTAAGTTCACTTTTTCTGAAAATGGATTTCTGAAAACAGATCAGCAAATGAAAACAATGGATATTATCAGATTTCAGATGTAAAAAAGAATGGCCTCTAGGCTATATCAGATTATATTTATTAAAACTCTGTGTAATAGGTAAGACACATGCAAATATGATTTTAAACGTGCCTCTGTATTTAATCATTACTGAAATGTATTTAGCTCTTAAGTCCCTGTGTTTCCTGATGTGGAAAGTGCAATCTTGCTTTTTCTAGGTAATTTATTACTAGCTAAATTATCAGTTAAAATTTGGTCACTTTGGAGAAAATCTAGGCAATTCAGATGTGTCCTGCTCTCATTCCTTCCCTTCTCCTGAGAGCACCTGAACCTTTGGGAGTGACTGGGAAAGGCCCCTGGTCCATTTTCTCCTCTCTGTGCTGACTACCCTCTGCTAAGAGGGCTTTTATAGCTTGGTTGTATCTATTACAGACAAAATTTAAAATTAAAAATACGTTCTCACTTCAAATCATAGTTCTTGCAATTTAGAGCCTTGCCTTTCAAGAAAATCTTCTTTCATGTGGGTTGAAACAGTCATTCAGCAAGTCACATGAAGTTCTTTTTGCTCTTTATCTGCCAGGGATAAAGGGTAAGGACAAAAAGAAATGGAAAAACATATCATGTGGCAAATCAAAATACTACCAACTATAGTCCAGCCGCCTTATTTTTAGCTAAATTTAATATCATGTTCATTTTAACAATAGTTGATACTTAATATTAAGTACATTATGCAATTATCTGCATGATTAATTTCTCTTTAGATAGTTGTTTCAACCATTAAGTATCTCAATTTTTCATATTTCTTAAGAATTTAAAAAAATCCGTCTCACAGGGAATGAGGGACAATTAGATACATGTGAAGGAGAAGAGACATGCTTAGCTTCTTTTCCTACTCCTTTCTCTGGTAGATTATATTATTTTTTCAAACATACATATTTGCTTCCCCTCCCTTTTGCTCCCTCTTTGGTAACCAGTGAAAAAAGAATATTTCTCTCCTCTCGAACATAAGATTTTGCTACATTACTGGCTTTGGCAAATACAATGAGCAGAAATATATGTACACAACAGCTGGGTAGAATTTTTATGAGCTTCATGACAAGTTTATGAGTTTTATGTTATATATTTTTTTCCATTGTTTCTGCCAGATGATTGTTATGTTTGAGATAAGGGCTATTCTTTCATGATCATAATAAAGAGGAAAAGAAGCACAAACATAGATGACCCACAAAGGTGATTGAAAATGAACCCTTTGTTGGTAAAAGCTCTGTACATTTGGGAGTAATTTGCTACCAAGCATAAGTTAGGCAGAAATGATCAATACACTATCTTGACTGCACGCATATAATGATATTATGTAACCCTGAACCACTGGACTAAATTGGACTGCTAGACCCCACGTCTTCCATCTCCCTGTGCCCCATCTTCTTCGTACACATTCCTTGCAGCATATGAAGTAATTTAGGGGAGAATCCTTTCCTGAATTTACCTATGGTAAGCAGCAGCCTTCAACAATTAATTAAACAAGGATCAGTTTGAAATATGTTGCAGATTAAATTATTGTTAAGCAGCCTAGTAGTAACAAAATGGTTTTCAGGAATTTTCTATTCACAAGCAAGCTGAGTCCATCTGTAGGAAAATTCCATCTTCTCAACTGATTAAATTTTCACAGTGATATCAAAATAAATACATACATGCAAAGGTTGAGTGCCAGCATTGTTGTAATTTTTGTTTGATCTATGTCATATTTATTATTAATAAGATATTTCTTGCTAAGTTGAAAATGAGAATGGTTATTGAGAAGTAGTTGTAGCATGTGGGACTATGAACCTCTAGTCATGGTTTGAGGGTTACTTAGCCCTCACAGAAAAATTTTCAAAGAAGTATTAGTCATAAATTACATTAATGTTTTCACAATAAAATATTGCTACTTATTTTTAATGTAATGTCTCACAAAGAAGAAAAAAATTTCTTCTGTGGACTGAAAAAATATTTTCTGTGTGAGATATTACATTTAAAAAAATTCTAGTTTTCTGTAATCAGACATTCTTCTACATAGTATGGTGATATTATTTAGATATCACTTATATTAATGTAGTTTCTTCCTAATACTATTTCATTTATTTCTCTACCTCTTTGTGTGAGAACCTTATAAGTATATCTGTATCTCTGAAATGTAAATAAAGAGGTAAATTGATATACATAAATTGATTTACTTTTTAAAGGTGCATAACAAGGGTTTCCTATATGCTTACCTCTGATAAATAAGTCCTATACAAATGACATACCTGTTATAAAAGTATCACAGACTCTTAGGTCACAGTAATTGATAAAAATCATCCAGCATAAGAAAAGTAATATTCCCACTGCACTTTGCAATCTCTTGCTTTCATCTGTGGACCAAACATTAGGAGAGCCTTGTCAAAGCACAGTGTGTTCAGAGAAGTGAGTCAAAAGGCATGTTATTTAAAGGATACACATTTAGACACCTTAAAAATATATGTGCCTCAAAACAAATACGAAGCAAGCTGGATATTTAACTTTAGGAAGAAAAAGCTTGGAAAATGGGGAGAATATATATTCACATACTATATTACATTATTTTATATTACTTTTGCTAGAAAACTAGTATGTGGAAGAGAGTGTAAATATAATCTATTTTGCTCCAGAGAGAATTAGGTGAGTTGATAATATTGGGCACACAGATTTTAGCTTAAAATCCGGATAACTTTCTTACCAATTGTCGTTTGCAAAGATTGGATGAGCTGCCCTACAATAGGGTATGTGCTCATTCTCAGAAGTGTCAGAGAGTGGTATGTAGAAGCTGCTTAGAAGACATATTGACACTGGTGTCTTTAGTCAAGACACTTTGACTAAACTAAAAGATCTGGAGAATTATCTCCATTTTTCACAGTTCTTCTAGACCTCTCTTCCCTTGATCAATAATAAGGATAATGTAGTTACATATATAAAAACAATAATACAAATAAGCATGACAACAACAGTTAATGTTTATTGAAGGCTTACAGGGTACCAGAAATTATTCTAAGTCCTTTATGCCTTAAAATTGCTTAATTATCACAGGGCGCGGTGGCTCACGCCTGTAATCCCAGCACTTCGTGAGGCCAAGGTGGGCAGATCACAAGGTCAAGAGATTGAGACCATCCTGGCCAACATGGTGAAACCCCAACTCTACTAAAAATACAAAAAAAAAAAATAGCTGGGCATGGTGGCGTGCACTGGTAGTTCCAGCTACTTGGGAGGCTGAGGCAGGAGAATTGCTTGAACCTGGGAGGCGGAAGTTGCAGTGAGCTGAGATACACCACTGTGCTCCAGCCTGGTGACAGAGTCAGACTCTGTCTCAAAAAAAAAAAAAAAAAAAAAAAAAGCTTAATTCTCGCAACAAACATGTGAGGTAGGTAATAGTATTTTTCCTGTTTACAGATGAAGAGAAATGATTAAATGACTTGTGTAAGTTCAAACAGCAAATAGAAAACAGTGAAATTTGAATCTTGACAGTTGGATTCTGAGCATACAGTCCTAAA
Source organism: Pan troglodytes (assembly GCF_028858775.2). NCBI lineage: Eukaryota > Metazoa > Chordata > Mammalia > Primates > Hominidae > Pan > Pan troglodytes. The sequence goes on from NC_072411.2 coordinate 89,599,008, forward strand.
TACTATACCACACTACCCCTCTGTTTCAGTAGTTATGTTACCTTTTATATATTTCACTAGCCATAATAATAAATATCCATTGACCTTCTTAAATTAAAAAATTCCCAAAGCCAAATCTAGTTATTTTAAAATTATATATAATCTACAACCCAGAAATTATATCTCTAATATTCTAAAAAAAGTTGCACTCTGCATTTATGCACCAGTAAATACTAACAATGATACATGTAATGTACATTTTTTATTATACTTTAAGTTCTAGGATACATGTGCAGAATATGCAGGTTGGTTACTTAGATATACATGTGCCACAGTGGTTTGCTGCACCCATCAACCCGTCATCTACATTAGGTATTTCACTTAATGCTATCCCTCCTCTAGTCCTCCACCCCCCTACAGGCCCCAGTGTGTGACGTTCCTCTCCCTGTGTCCATGTGTTCTCATTATTCAACTCTCTCTTATGAGTGAGAACATGCGGTGTTTGGTTTTCTGTTCCTGTCTTAGTTTGCTGAGAATGATGGTTTCCAGCTTCATCCATGTCCCTGCAAAGGACATGAACACATCCTTTTTTATGGCTGTGTAGTATTCCATGGTGTATATGTGCCACATTTTCTTTATCCGCTGTATCATTGACGGGCATTTGGGTTGGTTCCAAGTCTTTGCTATTGTGAATAGTGCTGCAATAAACATATGTGTGCATGTGTCTTTATAGTAGAATGATTTATAATCCTTCGGGTATATACTCAGTAATGGGGTTGCTGTGTCAAATGGTATTTTTGGTTCTAGATCCTTGAGTAATTGCCACACTGTCATCCGCAGTGGCTGAACTAACTTACACTCCCACCAACAGTGTAAAAGCATTCCTGTTTCTCCACATCCTCTCCAGCATCTGTTGTTTCTGACTGTTTAATGAGTGCGATTCTAACATGAGATGGTATCTCATTGTGGTTTTGATTTGCATTTCTCTAATGACCAGTGATAATGAGCTTTTTTTTTCATATGTTTGTTGGCCACATAAATGTCTTCTTTTTAGAAGTGTCTGTTCATATCCTTCACCCACTTTTTAATAGGGTTGTTTGTTTTTTTCTTGCAAATTTGTTTATGTTCCTTGTAGATTCTGGCAAATTGTCTCTGTTTGCAGATGACATGATTGTATATTTAGAAAAACCCATTGTCTCAGCCCAAAATGTTCTTAAGCTGATAAACAACTTGAGCAAAGTCTCAGGATACAAAATCAATGTGAAAAAATCACAAGCATTCCTATACATTAATAACAGACAAACAGAGAGCCAAATCACGAGTGAACTCCCATTCCTAATTGCTACAAAGAGAATAAAAGACCTAGGAATACAACTCACAAGAGATGTGAAGGACCTCTTCAAGGAGATCTACAAACCACTGTTCAAGGAAATAAGAGAGGACACAAATAAATGGAAAAACATTCCATGCTCATGGATAGGAAGAATTACTTTGGCCATACTGCCCCAAGTAATTTACAGATTCAATGCTATCCCCATCCAGCTACCATTGACTTTCTTTACAGAATTAGAAAAAACAAACTACTTTAAATTTCATATGGAACCAAAAAGAGCCCATAAAGCCAAGAGAATCCTAAGCAAAAAGAATAAAGCTGGAGGCATCACGTTACCTGACTTCAAACTATACTACAAGGCTACAGTAACCAAAACAGCATGGTACTGGTACCAAAAGGTATATATAGACCAATGGAACAGAACAGAGGCCTCAGAAATAACACCACACATCTTCAACCATCTGATCTTTGACAAACCTGACAAAAAAACAGCAATGGGGAAAGGATTCCCTATTTAATAAATGGTGTTGGGAAAACTGGCTAGCCATATGTAGAAAACTGAACTGGACCCTTTCCTTACACCTTATACAAAGATATGTGTAATATTTTTTATAAAATCTGAAAATTGAAAGCAATTTTTTTGAACATTAAATTCAGGGGTACATATGCAGGTTTGCTATACAGGTAAATTATGTGTCATGAGTGTTTAGTGTATAGATTATTTTGTTACCCAGGTAATAAGCACAGTATCTGATAGTTTTTCACTCCCCACCTCCTTCCCAACCTCCACCCTCAAGTAGGCTCCAGTGTCTGTTGTTCCCTTCTTTGTGTCCGTATGTACTTGATGTTTAGCTCCCACTTACAAATGAGAAAATGTGGTATTTGGTTTTTGTTCCTGTGTTAGTTTGCTAAGGGTAACGGCCTCCACCTCTATCCATGTCACTGCAAAGGATATGATCTGATTCTTTTTCATGGCTGCCTAGTATTCCATGGTGTATATGTACCAACCACATTTTCTTTATCCAGTCTTCTGTGGATGGGCATTTAGGTTGATCAATGTCTTTGCTATTATGAATAGTGCTGCAGTAAATGAACATGTGCATGTGTATTTGTGAAAGAATGACATAACAATTTAAAAATTAATCATTGTGGACTAAATAAATACATTTTGGTATAATCATTTGATAGAAGACTATTTGGATAAAATACAGTAATACAGTATTTAGATAAAATACAGTATACACATGACCAGGACAAAAAAATAAATCAGAGTAAAAGTTAAGAACAATATCATTTACCTAATTTTAGAAATACACATAGCTATATATGCAATAAAAGGACATAGGGTTACATTTGTTGTTTGTTCTAGAAAGGAGGGGAGAGGAATGCAATAGGGAAAGACTATAAAGAATAATGTGGCCTTCAACTATACATGTAATATTTTATATATCTTATATGAAATACTAAATAATACTGTATTTTACACAAAATACTATATAATAAAATATAAATTATTACATATAACATGGAGCAATTACAATGAAAATGCTAGTATTTACTAATTGTGGATGATTGCTACTGGATTTTTGGGATATTTTCCTTTCTACTTTTCCTCGTTTTCAAATATTTAAATTAAAAATAAATTAGAACATATACAACAGAAAAATATTAGACATTTTTACAGTTCATTCTTTCCAAAATGCTTAATTTAAAAAATTATAACTACCTAAATGAAAGAAAAAATAACCATTTGTTATCAAGATAATATTTGTAGAAACGAATTAAAAGTCCTTCAAACATTATTTAATTTGATCATTTTTATCACATCATAAAAAGGGCAGGTATTCTTTTGCTTTTATATAATGATGTTATTCTCTTTTATAATATAGTTTCCAAAGTCAATGTACATGAAAAGTAAAAAATATCTTTCCTGGTTATCTGCATAAGATGTGATAACCAAAAAACTTCCAATGTAATAACCATGTGGAACTAACAGCACTCTTTTTCTAAATGTACTGATTTTTCTTTTCAATAGCTTTTTCTCACAAAGCAGCTGACCATTTTTGGCAAGATTTAAGAATTTTAACCTACAGCTCTCTTTAGCTGTCTGTGCTAGGCATGCATGGCAACAAATGCCTTCTGAATTTCCCTCAAAAGAAGCTTCTTTTTGCCTGTATTTTCTCTTTCTCTTGAGGAAAGCAAACAAACTTCATTTATGCTGTGCCTTTATTTTAAAAGAAAAACCACAGAATGTGAACTATGTAAACTAAATAAATTGAAAGCTATGATAACACTGTATGTAATCTTGACATCACTTTAAGTCTTGCAACATTAAATATAAATCTTGGAACAAATTATTTTGTGGCCCAAGAGAAAGCACACAAGAGAAATTTGTTATTTCCCTTTTTGTGTATGCTTTTTTTTCCATCCGTGAAAAATGGATATTGGTTAGGGGCGACTAGCAGACTAAATTTCCTGTTTCTTCCTGCCTTTCCCCAACTCTATGTGAAAGATAAAAACTCAGAACACGGATTTCCTGCTGAGCTTGCTGCTCTATCCTTTCTGGGAATTTTCCTAATTGAGAAAAAAGTCCAGATGGAAAAATGTAACCTCCTTTGAGAATTCAATAGGCAATTTAAAAAGTGCTCAAACATTTGTCCAATCTCTTCTCCTAGGTTCTGGCACGTGTGAAATGCACCTGATAAAGAAGTGTGATGGGTCTGCTCACCATATTCTCTTTAAGCTCAGATTTAATTAAGAAAAGTAATGTTTTACTTAACACAGAATTATAAAACCATTATTCACCAAAACGATTATAAGCTATTACAAAATTTAACAAAGTAAACACACTTGATTTTCTTAACAATGCCTTCAGATAGCACACAGGATGTTTAAATAACTTTACAAGTGTTAACTCCAACTCTATAATCCTTGAGTTTAACCATTATGAGGTATTGTTTCACTGAACTTTTTAGGACTAAGAGGTTTGCAAATTAATGATCCCTTTTTCTTTGCAGTATTTAAGGGATCAGTTAATACACACAAAACCTTGGGTGAGTGAACAAAAAGAGAGAAAAGACCATGGAAAGGAGAAGCAAAACTGCTGAGAATAAATTCACAGCCTTGTCCCTGAAAATGAACCCCTGTTGTGCTCACCAGAGTTTTAGTATGTATGGATTTCATTTAGGATATCTGCCTGGACCCCCTTCAAAAAAAGTCAAACCTCAGGGGACAGTTATCTTTGCTTTTGTGGTTTCTACATCTCTCAGGACCCTGTTTGCTTCTGCATTGGAATGTTAAGTCTCAGAATTTATACTTTTAACCATTCTGTGTTTTATTCTTTAATGTTCTAGCCTTTAATTGTTTTGCTTTTATTTATTTTCTATATTTTAAACTGGTTTTAGGCTTTTCATTTACTAGGCCATTTATTTTAATTATTTTGTAACACATTCTTATTCATTTAATCTTTTATTGCTTGTATTCCATTGAAAATCATTTAATATTGAATCCTGTATATAATATTTTTAACGAATTTTGTTGTTTTCAGTGTTATTTTAACTCTTAGTATTTAAGTATTTAACTTGAGTTATTTTAACTCTTAAATATTATTATTGGTGCTGTATTAATGTATATATAATGCATGATGATCATGTATATGAATATAGCATGGTATAAACCACAGAAGTTGAGCCTTTTTTCCCTTCTACTTAATATAGCGGCAAGCCTTCTATCCGCCTAGGATGGACTACCCATCCCTTAGCAAAAATTGTACTCAAATACTCTGTGATCACCACATTGAATAATTTCATAGGTCCAGAGACAAAATTTTAACTGTCCTGCAAGGAAGGACAGTAGCAAATTGCATAAGAAGTTTGTCTTCTCATACAAAACCATTTCATTTTGAATCTCCCAGGAAAATTACATGTAAGGATAGGTCCATTTTACTGCAATCTCCCCACCAGTATACACATTTGCTGATTTCTGTCTCTTTATGAATTGAGTTTCAGGGATAATTACTTATGGCATAGATTATCTTATCTCTCTTATTGATTAAGAATGCTTAAGGAACTTTGACCTCAGAAAGAATTAAGTTTACAATCTATACCTGCTGTTTCAGACTGTATAAAGGGAACTAAGCCCTTGATGGATCCTGGCCTGAGAAAGCCTGGCTGATTAGATAAGACAATCCTGCCCAGATTTTTTCAGAGTGCACAAGACCAGCTAGTAGTCATCTTCATTCTTTCCTTGATTATAACCTCTGAGCATCACAAAAGTTTCAACTGAATTGACTTATGCAGTTTCTAGACTCTGTTCATTTCTTTAGTTGAGAACAGAATTTCATTTTAGGAAGGTTTCAGTCCTGCAAAGCAGGTACAAATGTAGCTGATTTTCTCTAATGTGTTGTCCTTCTCAGCAGTGAAATTGTATATTTGCCCTCAGGTATATTAACTTGGGCATTATTGACATTTTAGAACAGATAATTCCTTGTTGCAGTAGGTTGCCCTGTGCACCGTAGGCTATGTAGCAGCATTGCTAGTCTCTATACACTAGATGCCAGTACACAACTGCCCCTGATGGTAACAACTTAACATGTCTCCAGAATTTGCCTAACATTCAGTGAAGAACGGAATCATTCCCAGGTGGGAACCATTGTTCCACTTTGAGCCTCACTCTGAAAACCTGACTGCATCTGGGGTGTTCTACTTAACTGTCTGTTCCTATGCTCTGTGTCTCACATTCTCCCTCTGAACTAATTATCTACCTGTGAGCTTTGGGGCTCTCAGGTAGCTTCTCAGAAAAGTATATCTGGGTATGATATATGGCCATTCTCTCAACTGATTTTCATTTCAAATAAAATAAAATAATAAAATAAATGCCAGTAAAATAAAATACTTGATTAACTAAGAATATCTGCTAATTATGGAGAATAAGAAAAGCATAAAGACAAAATATAAATAGTACATATTATTCATATGTATTTCCCAACTATAGGCATTGTAAAACGTTATTCCATATATTCTCAGTCATGGAGAGCTCTACAGATATATGTTTCTGTTTTTTTTTTAAATGGATTATATTTTGTCTATCAGTGTGTGGTCTGTTTTGAATGACTTCACGTTTTTTTTGTATTCTAATACATTATTTTATTAGCCATGTTATTTAATTGCAAATGTTTGATTAGTTACTAAACCAACAATCTGTTGTTAGAAAGCTGCATCTTTTAAATGATTATAAAATATCTGAATTTCATAGGCAATGTATTTTAGAAGGCCTGTATCTCTGCTACCACATTGGTATTAATAATATATTTTACTTCAAAGGAATTAGGCTGGTCCCAGCTTATGAAGTCAGCCAGGTTGTAGCCACAGATCCATGGACTTCTATATTTTATTATATAAGTGGCTACATCTTCCAATGGTAATATGATACTATTAGAAGATTTATCTCCCAGGGAGGACAATTTAAAAGTATAGAAATGTTTACCTGGTAATATTCCCTCTAGGCTACCACAATCTCATAAAAAAATTTGTAGAGGCAGAGTAGCATTGGTTGAGTATTGACTAAAGGAGTAAAGGTGCCAGACGTGGGTAAATTTATTCTAAAACAAGACTTAGACCAGAGTACAAGTTCTTCTGAGTGAGGATTGGACTAACTTCTATATATAATATGTACAGTGGTATATTAAAATGTATCTGTATTGTATTAGAGTTCAAAGATTATGTTCATGACCGTATATCTCAATAATACCAGAGTATGAGTTCAAAAGAAATTGAATACACTTTGTCTTTTTTATTCTATATTCTTTCTGATCACTTGAATTTTCAAATGTCTTCTATGAGTAACTAAGTTTGAATTATATATATATATTATTATTATTATTTGAGAATAGAGTCTCACTCTGTCACCCAGTCTGGAGTACAGTGGCATGATCTTAGCTCACTGCATCCTCTCGGGTTCAAATGATTCTCATGCCACAGCCTTCCAAGTAGCCGAGACCACAGTCCTGTGCCCCCACACCCAGCTAACTTATGCATTTGTAGTAAAGATAGGGTTTCGCCATGTTGCCCGGCTGGTCTCAAACTTCTGATCTGCCTGTCTCAGCCTCCCAAAGTGCTGGGATTACAGGTGTGAGCCACCACACCTGGTCTGAATAATAATTTTTATTCAAAATGTTTTATTTTTATTTTTGTCTTTATTAAGTATATATTTGTGTTTTCACTAATTTTTTCTAAGAGGAACCAGAAAAAAAAAAAAAAAAGACATTGGTCCATGCTCTTTGGAACTCTGAGGAAACATGGCTCACTAACAATCACAAAGCTAATGGTTTTGTGATTATCTATTTCCCTTTGTCTAATAATACAAGACACATCTACAAAAACAAGAATGGTTAGCAGACAGAGAGTTTGACTGATTTTTGGTAAGAATCATAAAAATATTGCTAACAGATAATCTCTATTTTAGACATTTGAAAATAATTTCCTGTAAGTTTATAAACATTTTATTAAAATATTTTTACTTACAAGTTTCTTAGAAAAAACTTTAAAAAGTATGAAAAAATAGCACATAAACATATCACATAGACATATTTATTAAGCACCAACTATATGACAAATACCGTTCAAGGATTTAAAAAAACAGCAAAGGGCAAGACAGATAAAACCACAATAAAGTGAATTCTACCAATGATCACAACTTTTAATCTGAAGGAGGATTACAACAAACTGAAGAATGTCTCACCTTTTTGATATATCTCCTTTTAAAGCTGCTTAGAAATAAGTTATTCATGTAAAATTCTGTTTGTTTATGCCTTTTAATTTATAGAGAGTCAGGTTGGTGTATCTTGGGGAGGTTTTCACTGGTTATTCAACATCTAAAATGTAAAGAAAAAATTTTATTCATCTCATATTCAGATTTTTTTAAAAAAAATTTAAAATTTGAATCCCATGGTGAATAATTATATTTTTATGTCAATTTCTAGTCACTTGCACTTTACAGTTTATGATAGTAAACTCCTTTAATGACACTTAAATTTTTTTTCTCAGTTTTATGGGCAAAACCTGGCAAAATTTTAAATTTGCAGTCCATTGAGTAACAGCGAAGTTGAATATTAATTTTCTTATTGGATATTTTTCTTGTTCTTTTGTGAATCGTTATTTATGTTCTTTGCTTATTTTATATTACGTAAACATATGTACATATGTACATATATTACATATGTTACATAAACTTATGTATATATTTTGCATATATGTATATATACACATAAGCTTAAGGATAAAATGCAGTATTCTTTCTATTATTAGATACTATTGTCCTAACACAAATCTGTATAATGATAATAGTAGTATAGTAATAATAAACATTATTTAATACCTAGTACTGTTGTATCTTTTCAAATAACTATTTTAATCTTTAAACAATCCTCTAAAGTAGCTATTGTCACTATTTTAAATCTAAAGAAATTTGAGAATTATTAGAAAGCTCAATTAAATTGGCCAGAGTTTTAGTACTTACTGGCAGTAAGGAGCCAAGCATAGTTTAAACTCAAATCTGTTACTCCTTTGTCTGTAATCGTTCCAGTGGGCACTAATGCATTGACACCCACTATGCAAGTGATTAGAAGGCAGAGAGTAAGTGACATTTTGATTCGCATTGGCAAGGCCCCTTCTGTCATCATGAAATTATTTTTATAATCTTTCTTCTTTTATTATGTTTTTATTTCTAACCCAAAGGACTGATGTTGTTTGAAATAAGAAGTGTTTGGTTGGTTGAAGTCTTTGTTTGGAGAGGAGAAAATTGGAATGTGATCAAAATTTGTAGGAATAGAGAAGAAAATGGTGGTCCTTCGAATACTATGTTTCTTCAAATTCTATTAAAATGATTCATGCTTGCTCAGAGAACAGGGATTACTTGTGGTTAATTACTGCCCTCTGTTGACGGCATGATATATAAATTGTAATTCATGTTCTAAAAAGAAAGTTAAAACTACAAGAAAACTCATTTATGAAGATTAGTAATTAAACCTCAAAAAATTCAAGTGCTTGCCCAAACACCTATATAGCTAGTTAATTACAGGGACGAGTGAGACTCCAAGTGTCATAAGCTATGATTAGTCTCGTGTTGACTAAATTAACAACAGTATTATTTTTGGCCTGAAAATATTTTCCTATTTTCTGAGACTCAAAAACAAAGGTTGTAGTACTCAAAACAATTCAAAATACATTTTATTCAAGAAAAATTTAAATACAATTTATATTCAGGTTAAAATAAATTATGCAGTACAGAAAAGTGGGAAGTGGAAAATAAATATATTTTTCTCACTCTCTACTTGATCCCAGAGGTGACAATCACTAACTGTTTGTTGTTCTGAAATGAATTCTAAATGCATAGAATTTTTTTTCAAAACTAAAATACTGGTCTCTAACTTTTTTAAAACTTAAAATATATGTCTTAGGGTTTATTCCATATAACCACATAGAGATATAGCTTAGTTTTTAATATGACTGCCTACTATTGACACTTTTGAGGATTACAGGCATGTTTAGAATGCCCTTAATTTGGAGTAACTTGTTATTTCCACATAATTAAATTCAGGTTATGCGTATCTTCTAGGATTATTACAAAAGTGAGATTGTTTTGTTCTCATTTCCTTCCACCAGGGGGCACTTCATTTTAGTTTGTCTCGATCAATGTTCACTTGGATCACTGGATTAAGGTGTTTCAGGCTTTTTCATTGAAAGCTACCCCATTTTCCTGCTTCTGTGTACAAGAAGGATTTGAGTGGCAAAAGTGCTCAGCTAAGATAAAAAATAAGTAATTACCCCGTCGAATCCTTTGTCCCAAGTAACAGGAATAATGGAATGGATCATAGAATGTTAAGCATTATTTTCCCAAAAGTGCTGAGTGTCCTAGTTTGATTCTAATTCCTTTCTAAAGGAACATATAAATAAATGAGGTATTTGTACCAGTTGTACAAGGAGGGGAAAGAACCTTTTCCTATATACAACAATTCATTTAACTCAAATTTGTTAATATATAAGTCTATAAACAACACAGGAAGTATAATCATGGTTCTTTCTATTGGCAGCTAGGTGAATATTAGAACTGATGATGGTTTTGTTTTTCTTAAAACATTTACTAAGACATAGTCATTTTTAAATAATATTAAAGTTTCAGTTTCATTTGGCTATTTTCAATTTTCATATTCATAATAAATTTGCAATTTGTATTTGCATTTTAATAAGTAATTTTGAATTCTTTAGAAGAAAAAAGTTATTGAAAAGATGTTCAAAAATGTTTAAATTTAATTGAATTTACATTTTTGAAAAAATATTTCAAATTGCATGTGCTTAAATACAGTACAACAAAATGATGCAATGATCATGCTTGCAACATAATTACTGGTTTTGCTGAAATGAAGGCAAGGAAGATCGATATGGAATAAACATATACTTATGAATTATCTATGTATTTTCATTTATTATTAATCCAAGCATCATAACCAATTAACTAAATACCTAAATATGCAGAAAAAATGTATTTGATGTGTCTAAATATTTTGTCAACTTTCCTAACATAAAAATTACAGCTTTATAACATATCTTTCAATTGTCTTTATGAAATATATTTGTCTAAATGGGATGGAAAATATTTCATGTAACAACATACTAGCTTAATAACTTTTAATATTTAAAATATAGTTACCATAATGCCTTCTGCCTCTCACCTCACAATAATACAAAGAGTGCGTTTATTGAATCATCCATTCACCAACTATTATCGGCCAACTATTATGTGCCACTATTGGGACTACAGCAGTAAACAAACAAACAAAAAAGGAAAAATTCTGTTTGCTTGGAACTTACATTTTAGTACATTTTTTACCAAAGGAGAAAGGAGACACATTCAGACATAAAGCATAGCTTTTGTCCACTTTGTATCACACATAACTTTCTCAAGTTTTCTTTATTGGCATGATAGATTTTTGCTGAATTAATGTGGTTTTAGAAGAATATATTCATAACCACAAATAGATTTACCAGAAGCCTGGAGAAAAAGTTTGGCCCTAGGGGAAATGTTTAACAAGCAAATGACAGCAGAATAAAAATTTCAGTGTGGCCAATAATATGTTATATATTTAATGAGTAGAGTTGAAAGTGGAAAGAAGCAAGGAAAATTGAAATTTAAATTGAGTTTTTGTTTTACTTTGGAGAAATATTACAGAAGCAGAATATGCTTAATTGATTTCATAACAGGTAATATACAATCACAAAATCATATCCTCTATGTCCCCATGGAAACAAAGTGATAAACAGCTGCTGTCCACTTTACAGGCACAGAAAAGCAAGGTTAATTAGAAGTACTGTACCTGCAAATTCAGTTCCATTAACGGCAAAATCAATTCAGAAAAGAGCGTTTTCACGGCATAATTTTTTTCCTAGTTCTATTAGTATTGTGTCAGATCCATATATTTGTGATTCATTAGAGAGCTTAGAAAGTGGGATGCCTGCCAAAGCCCACCTGGACTGGGAAGAAAATCATTTCAACTGCCTTGGCAACAGTCATTTTTCTTTCCTTCAATGTAAAAATCATTCAGAATCCAGGTGACATTCAAGATAACCCAAAGTCACACTAAACAGTAAAAGCATATAGACAGTAGTCGGTCTTCCTCCCATCACAAATAAGTAATAAAATCCTTAAATCACAAGCTTAATCCAGATTTTTCATATTTATCTTAAACTTAGGGAGTGTCTGTACCTTTCCTTTCACAAATAAGGATGACAACTGAGTAATGCATTTACTTTAGGATGACGTTTAGGGCTCAATTACCTGTGTGCCCCAAAGTATGGAAACAATCTTCAGTGAGTATTACGATCCCTTTATAGTGCATGGGGTTTATAGCACAAGCTGTTTTTCATCTTCAGATGTTTCTCCTGATACTTGTTCTGTTCATGCTTTGTGGATTGCAGTTACCACTCATAGTCAATATGAGCCCAAATTGATTTTGTTCTGTCTGAAAATCTTAACTCCAGTATATTCTATAGTCTTTCTCCCTTTTTAGTAGTAGCCAATAACCAGAAGCTGGGATGAATTCTCCCTATGTACATTTGCTACCTATTTACAGAAATAATTTACACCTTTTTCCTGTTTTAAAAGATACACAAATAGTATTACATTCTACTTATTCTTTTGTAACTTACTTAAAAAAATATATCTATGTATTTACCACTTGTTTTATTTTTGTTGCACCGTGTTCTTTTCAATAGGAATTGCTAGGTTGTAGAATAAGCAGTTTTTCAATTATAAAACATGTTGCTAAATGGCTCTACAAAGTGTTCTCATCACAGCACTCTGGAAGAGTATTTATTTCTTCACATACTTGCTAAAAACTCTGGTGAGAATTTTTAATTCCTGCCAAAGTAATATTTAAGAAATGATGTCTCATTTTTTATTTGATTTTCAATTCTCAGATTTCTTGTGAAGATGTGTTGATAGTTATTGGTTTCCTCTTCTGAGAAGTTCCTGTTCATATTCTTTGACCATTTACAAAATTTGGTTTTCTGGTCTGTCTTATTCTTGTTTCAAGAATAATTATTTTTTATTCTGGACAAAACCCTTTATTGGTTTTATGACTTAATAACTTCTCCAAACATATGTCTTGACATTTTAGTTGGTTTAGAGTAGTTTACTTGTCTTGTGGCGATTAATATTGAGGTAAATAATTGTAACAATCCTCTTAATGATTTATGCATTTTACGTCTTATTTTAAAAATTCTACCCACCATAATGTGATAATGTAATTCTACATTTTCTCCTGAAATCTTACTTTTAAGTCTTTATCTTTGACATCTTCGTCTTTGTCTTCTGTTTTAAGCATTTTAAAGTTCTTTTGGCTATTTTTGTACCTTTTACATCTTCCATGTGTGTCTAACATTGGCTTACCATTTTCTTTGAAAAAAAATTAACTAGTAGTTCATTGGATGAATAAATTAATTTTGGAAGAATATTGTTGATAGACAAGAAGAGCTTGAATTCAGTGACCAGATAGATGCATTCACCAGAGCTGGGAGAAAGGTAGCTTATCTATAAAAACAGAAGTCAGCCAAGGCAGGCAGATCACGAGGTCAGGAGATGGAGACCATCCTGGCCAATATGGTGAAACCCCGTCTCTACTAAAAATACAAAAATTAGCTGGGCATGGTGGCGCATGCCTGTAATCCCAGCTACTCAGGAGGCCGAGGAAGGAGAATCACTTGAACCAGGGTGTCTGAGGTTGCAGTGAGCCAAGATCATGCCACTGCACTCCAGCCTGGCGAGAGAACGAGACTCCGTCTAAAAAAAAAAAAAAAAGAATAGAAGTAATGGCTGCGCTAACAATAATCTTGATGGACAGCACTGCAGTCACACCAGATGCTGTGCTCAGAGGAGACCTGTGCTTAGCTCAACTATCTGTTGTCGCCATCTTGAAACTTTAACAAGGAGCCTACTTTTTCATTTTACACTGGGTTCCAGTATCTTACAGCCAATCCTAGCAAGTATATGGGTACAGTTGCAAAACATGGACAGATAGAGTAGCTGGTGTATATGAAAGTTCTCTTCTGTTGGCTTTTATATCTTTCAAAAAAATGGGGAAGTAAAGGTCGTTTGTCTCCCTGTGCTGCATTCTAGGTTATTTTCCTAAGTCTCATATTCAATTAATTATTTCTTTCTGTGCCTTATCTGAAATTTGAGTGGATCAATACATTTATAATACCTATATTTTAATTTTAGAAGTCCTACTTAATTCCTTTTCAAAACTGACTTTTCTATGAATTTGGTGCTTTGGGCTTAATGATTTTAGTTTCTTGTTTTGTCTTTAATAACTCTATATACATTATTTTTCTACTCTTTTCTAAATATGGTTTTTCTATTTTTTGAAGTTCTTAAGACTATTGGCTATGTCTGCCAATAATTACTTATGATGCTAATAATTTGGAAATGTACTCACCTTCACAGTGAAATTATTTCTGAAAATTCTGTCTTGGATTATGTATCTTTTCAGAGAGATTATGCATTTTTATATACTAGATATCCCAGATGACTGCTATTAGCCCACACGGGAACATTTTGCTATCATTTCTACAGACAATGCATTTCATATAATTGTCATAATGTACTAAAACAAAACAACTTACTGCCAAAACTGAAAAAAATGTAATAGAAAAAGTACAACTATAATGTCAAATTTATGACTCACTTCTCTTGAAAGTAATACCATTGTGCAATGCAAAGTCTGCACAAAATTTTATAAAGTTGTGGTCTTACCTGTTTTTAGGTTTTTTAATGAAACCAGCTTCTAAGCTTATTTTCCTCTCCTACTGGCATTTCTAAACCATTGGAATTGTGCAAATTTGACCATGAACTCACCTAAGAAACATACTCATTGCTGTAAATTATCAAAGGAAACTTGTTTTCTGGCTCTAACCATAGCAAATAGTCATCTGATCTACTTCTGTAGGTGAATAGAGATTTCCCTAGACTTCCTTTTCAGTGATTGTGTAACCTTTTTGTAGAGTCTCAGTATTTTGCAGTTGCATCAGTTCTAACGTCCTGTGTCATATAGACTCAAAACGTATTTCCTGTCCACATGAGTATGTGAAACCAAACTTAATAGCCAGACATAGCCGCAAGACCAGCTCACTATTTCCATTTTATCCCTCATTTTGTTTTCTTCCCCTGACCCTGAGGATTTTACATTTTTTCCTATAAACATAGCAATACATTTTATCAGAAAAGTTATATTTCTATTCAGCACTTCAAGGCATTTGTAGCATAAAAGTTTAGTATTAATTTATTCTACCAACATTAATTTATTGCTTCCATTACAAAAATTTTAATTACATTCCATTAACTCAGGAATTTAAATTTTCTCTTTGAAACAAGAGGCTACAACCACCAGGCAAAGGTTTTTGAATACTAGCTCACTGTTAAAATATTTATAATATTCTTCGTGTCCTTACTCCAACACATTTGTTTTTACTCTCAATAGAGGATTTTATTTTGTTTTGGGAGAAATAGGAGACAGCTAGATAGATAATGTGCTACCAAACTTCCTATTCCTCACCAGCAATCTTTTCTCTATCCATACCTTTTTGTCTCAGTTGTATGGTTCATGGTTGAGTTGAAGCAAACAGAATATACTGTAAGTGGTTTAAGGGTAAATGTATTTATTACAGTGTTCTAAATGGATTATAAATTATTGAGACGGCTTAAGAAAGAGACATATAAATATCTAATAGCAGAACTGTGTTGCCAGCTTATCAGCAGCTCTTCCCAGAATAAGGAACTTGTCTGTTCATTGATAAGTTGTCTTCATAGCTGTTGTCTCCAAACACACACACACACACACACACACACACACACGCTACTATTACACCTGCTGGGTTCAGAACCATGCTGCCTTTTTTATAATACTGACCACCAATTAGAGAACCATGCACTGTGCTTCTCTTGTCAATCAATAATCTCAGTTGTAATTCCAAGTCTCATGTGAGCTCATTTGATTATGGAACCTGAAACACATTTGGAATTCTAGCTATGAGATAATCTGGAATTTGTTTTAAGCTTTCCTGTCTCTGCAACATAGAAAGAAATAATAAAAGAAAGCTGGGATAAATATTGAATATTTTCCACTCACACTACTCTTGGAAGTTCCTCTTTCCAAGGTTCTCATATTTATTAAGTCAAATGGACAGTTTTCAATGACCATCTTGCCCTCCAGACTTTGACCTCTTCACATAACTTGAGATTAGTCACTGTTTCTTTCTAAAAATTTCACCTGATTGCCTGTCTCTGCCTTAGTCTTATTTCAAGTTCTTCTTTCTCTGCCCATCTATTAGTTGGAATTTTCCCCAAGTGTTTATATACTTCTTTCAGCTAATCTGAAGACTACATCTAATTTATTTCTCTCAGCTGTTGGTATCAAATAATCATACATGTATTGAATTACAAATATTGTTTTTCTTTCTAATACTTCCAAACATAGATACTATTATATAATTACCTATTGCATATACCCCTTGGATATTACAAAGACATATAAAGCTGAACTACAACCCTGATTGTCTAAATCTGTGATTTTTGTTGATATCCTAGTAATTTTTCTTAATTTCTTATTTCCCCTTAGGTCCTGTGGGTTATAGCTCATGAATAGTTTTTCAGTCTTTTCCATCTCTTCTATTCTCACAGCTACCACCTTGGTTCTTCATTTGTTATTCAGCAGTCACTATAGTGGTCTCCCTAGCTGCAATCTTGGCTTCTAATCTAGCTTTCAAATTGATGTCAATATGATGATTTAAAAACAAAATTCCAATCATGTCACTCTGTATGTAAAATTTGATGC
Source organism: Pan troglodytes (assembly GCF_028858775.2). Lineage (NCBI taxonomy): Eukaryota > Metazoa > Chordata > Mammalia > Primates > Hominidae > Pan > Pan troglodytes. The sequence goes on from NC_072411.2 coordinate 89,615,702, forward strand.
CTCAATTTACAAATATCTATCAAGCATTTACTATGTTCCAAGCATAATACAAAATAGGCATAGTTCTAGTTGTCTCAGAGTTTATCATCGAAAATACTGATTCGACTGGTCTACCTAGCATATGATACCAAAAATGAATTATTTACTTAACAATTCTCTCCCATATATGACAAAATTATTTTCAATAATGACCACGAAGTTAAATTATACATAATACTTGAGGCATTAGATATGCCAAACAAAATAACAAATATTCAGTAATTAATAAGTGAATTTTAATACAACTGGAATTTCTGCAAAACAATTTGTTATATTAAATAACTGCCATTTTATTTATCTGTTATTTAGTTTTCCAGTAATCAATTAACAGTTATAAAAAAGAATGCATTTCAGTTTTAACTATGTATTTTTAAATTAGGTAATATTTTTCATACATGGGATAAAATTTGCACTTACCAAAAATATTGTTCCTCCCACTTCAGACTCTGTTTCAATGTTTAAAAATTTAAATGCATGCACGCACACAAACTGCAAGTGAGCAAACAGAATAACAAAATTCAAATAATGTAAGTTTTGTTTCCCCCTCTTAGAAACTTTTCTTTCATACTTTATTTTGAGTTTACTCTTTAAATGCAGGAATCGGCGGTTCTCCAGGGGTCGGAGACCAAATGGCACAGAAAGGGAACTAAAATTATTCAAGATTGTTGTGAATTGGGTGTTCTGTATGATTAGGAGTTCTCAGAATTAACTTCCATGTAGAAAACATGGAAGTTTACTAAAGGGTACCTAGCAAAGTTGAGCTATTTGAAGCTTACTATTCCTATTTGTTGATACATAACAAACCGCTATTAGCGAGTGGTTTAAAACAATGACTATCTTTTATTTCGTTTGCAAACCTGCAATACCAGTAGGCTCAGTGAAAACAGTCTGTGTCTGTTCCATGTGAAATCAACTGGGGAAACTAGGGAAACTAGGTGCTGGCATCTGAGAAGTCATTCACTCAGCAATCTACCAGTTGATTCTTGCTCTCATCTGGAACTTAAGCTGAGAATGAATCAAAGAGAAATAGCACTGGGTCGAGTTAAACAGGTGAAGAAGACTTTATTCAAGACTATTGTAGTAGGGATCTAGCCTATTGCAATACGGAGAGAGACTGAATTCAACTCCACTGAAAACAAAAGTCAGGAGAGTCTTAAGCACTGGGGCGAGCTAAGGAAACAGTAGTGGATAATGTTAGGGAGGAGGTTGGTCAATGTGATTAGCCATCTGTGTTTGCTAATTGGTATTTATCAAAGTTAGGCTCCTACCTAAGTAATCATCAAGAAAGATACTACCCCATCTCTCATAGAGACTGGGAGATGGGCTAATTTTTTGTTGATGATTACATTTCAATGGTTTAGCTCTCAGGTCCTTGAGAAAGACTTCTCAGGACTGCAAAACTGGCAAGAGGCTGGGAACCGATGGATATTTCAAAGGGGCAAATAAGTAATTTACAATTGCAAGTTTTCTAAAGTAAATGCTCTAAGAACAAGAAGATCAGGGGCTCACAGTTAGTAAGAAAACTGTATAATGCTTTGTCAAAATGAGGGGAACATAAGTGTTTTAAGTCTATCTCGGTCAAGTGCCATCAGGAACATCTACATGTGTCCTCTGAAAATGACTGCTTGGCTTCCTCGCAGTAAGGGTGGCTGGGGGTCAAAAACAGCATTCCCTTTCAAGAAGGAGCTTCTACGACTTAACCTCAAAAGTAATATTAAGCATCTCTTCTGCTGCATTGTGTTTATTGAGACAGTTAACAAAAGTCTATCTGAGGAAAAGTAGAGAGGAAGAAGTTTACAGTTCTTGATAGGAGAGTGACAAAATTCTGGAAGAGCATATTATTACATCTGTTTTTGGAAAATACAATCTGCCACCCTGGCACACATATTATTAAATATCAACAATAAGTGTAGAAATTGTTTGCAACTACACCAACACATGTTTTTTAGGAGTATTATCACTGACATAGTTTAGAATTGCTGATGCCTAATAAAGAAATGCCAACTAAGTTGATTTTTGTATTAGTCCACTTTCATACCTCTATGAAGAAATACCCTAGGCTGGGTAATTTATACAGAAAAAGAGGTTTAATGGATTCACAATTCCACATGGCTGGGGAGACCTTACAGTCATGATGAAAGGCAAAGGAGGAGCAAAGTCATGCCTTACATGTTGGCAGGCAAGAGAGTGAGTGCAGGGGAACTGCTCTTTATAAAGCCATCAGATTTCCTGAGAGTTATTCACTATCAGGAGAACAGCATGGGAAAAACCTGCCCCCATGATTCAATTACCTCACACTGGGTCCCTCCCATGATACATGGGGATTATGGGAGCTACAATTCAAGATGAGATTTGGGTGGGGACACAGCTAAACCATATCATTCTGCCCCAGCCCCTCCCAAATCTTATGTCCTCACATTTCAAAACGAATGATGCCTTCCCAACAGTCCCCAAAAGTCTTAACTCATTTCAGTATTAACCCAAAAGTCCAGGTCCAAAGTCTCATTTGAGACAAGGCAAGTCCTTTCTGGCTATGAGCCTGTAAAATAAAAGCAAGTTAGTTACTTCCTAAATACAATGGGGGTACAGGCATTGGGTAAATACACTAATTCTAAAGGGGAGAAATTGGCCAAAACAAAGGGGCTACAGGCCCCATGCAAGTCCAAAACCCAGCAGGGTAGTCATTAAACCTTAAAGTTTCCAAATGATCTCCTTTGACTCCATGTCTCACATCCAGATCACACTGATAAAAGAGACGGATTCCCACGGCTTTGAGCAGCCCCACCCTTGTGGCTTTTCAGGATACAGCCCTCCTCCCAGTTGCTTTCACAGGCTTGCTTTGAGTGTCTGTGGCTTTTGCAAGCTCATGGGGCAAGCTGTTGGTGGATCTACTGTTTTAGAGTCTGGAGGACAGTGGCCCTCTTCTCACAGCTCCATTAGGCAGTGCCTCAGTGGAGACTCTGTGTTACTGGGAGTAAGTGTAACACAGAGACTCCACGTGGGTGACTCCAACCCCACATTTGCCTTTTGCACTACCCTAGCAGAAGTTTTCCATGAGGGCTCCACGCATGCAGCAAACTTCAGCCTGAACATCCATGCATTTCCCTGCATCTATTGAAATGTAGCTGGAGGTTCCCAAACCTTAATTATTGTCTTCTGTGCACCTGCAGGGCCAACACCACATGGAAAATGCCAAGACTTGGGGATTTCACCATCTGAAACATGGCCTGATCTGTATGTTGGCCTCTTTTAGCCACAGTTGGGATGCAAGGCACCAAGTTCTGAGACTGCTCAAAGCAGCAAGGCCCTGGGCCTCACCTATGAAACCATTTTTTCCTCCTAAGCCTTGGTGCCTATTATAGGAGGGGCTGCTGTGAAGACCTCTGACTTGCCATGGAGACATTTCCTCTTTGCCTTGATGATTAACATTTGGCTCCTCGTTACTTGTGCAAATTTCTGCAGCAGGTTTGAATTTTTTCCCCCGAAAATGGGTTTTTCTTTTATATTGTATCATCTGGTTGCAAATTTTCAAAACTTTTATGCTCTGCTTCCCTTTTAAACATACGTTTTAATTTCAGATTATCTCTCTCGAGTTCAAAGTTCCCCAGATCTCTAAGGCAGGGACAAAATGCTGCCACTCTCTTCGCTAAAGCATAGCAAGAGTGACTTTTGCTCCAGTTCCCAATAACTTCCTCATCTCCATCTGAGACCACCTCAGCTGGACTTCAGATGCTATCCTTTTCAAAATGGCTATGGGCAAGTGGGAATCTGTAGTTTTGTTCACCACGTGTTTTTGTGTTTACCAGTTTTGCTAGGTAAGCACAGCTTACATAGGACAGTAATCTTACGATTTATGGAGGAAAATCAGTTACCATTCTATTTGGAGAAAGCTTTCATGTTCTTCAAATAATTATCCAATTATCTTTATATAGGCTTTTCTATAGAGACAGTAAATCTGGAATGCTTAATCTTTCATCACTGTTCTAATTAGTATTTTAGATTCTATTTAATCAGTCTGCTTAATGGAACTTTTAACTGAATATCTTCTTTTTTATTTGTTTTTTTACATCTCATAGAGGCACATAGAGCCTGTATTACACAGAATGTTTTTTTAACACTTCCTACATGCAATAGCTTGGGTTATACACTTAAATAACTTGCTTATTTGTGAAATTCCTGTGACACATACTGAATGAAACTTTGTTTTTTATTTGTTCTCCCCAGAATGTTTTCAACTGCCCTTGTGCACGACTAAACATTTTCCATCTGTGATTTGCTCAGTTTGTTTTTCATGTTGTTACTAGATTTCCTGTTTTATTTATTGTTTCTGAATCAGTGAACCAAGGTTACCCACTTTCCAAGGGAGGAGATCCTTGGAGTCTGAATCCATATGCTCCTTTTAATATCTTCAGGTTATTAATGAAGACATTTGATAGATATTAGGTATAGTAACAATAACGCATAAACTATAGCACTTATGTCTACACAATCAAGTAAAATATTAGTTAAAGACATAAGTCAATCCCTATATGTAACTTGAAATCTGTATTAAGGTTATCCAGAGAAACAGAGCCAATAGAATATACGTGTATATATCAGTACTTATCACTGACATTGTTTAGAATTGCCAGTGCCTAATAAAGAGCAACTAAGTATATATATAATATAATATATATATAATATATAATATATATTATATATATTTACATATAAGTATATATATATTTACATATAAGTATATATATACACATATATAAAAAACTAAGTATATCTATTTTATATACACACATACCAAGTATAACTAAGTATACCTATATATTATGTATATAAAAGAAAATTTATTATGTGAATTGGCTCATATGACTATATAGGCCAAGAAGTCCACAATATGCTACCTACAAACTGGAGAATCAGAAAAGTCAGTGTTGTCATTCAATCTGGGTCTGAAGGCCTGAGAACTGGGAGCTCACAGTATAATTCCCAGTCCAAGGCCAAAGGCCTGAGAACCAGAGGTAGTGGGGGCAGCTGGTATAAATCTCAGAGTTTGAAAGCCCAAGAATCAGGAACTCTAATATCTGAAGTCAGAAGAAGATGGATACCCCAGCTCAAGAAGACAGAGAATTTGCCCTTACTGCCACTTTTTATACTATTTGGGCCCTCATCAGATTGTATAAGGCCCACCCACATTGGTGCAGGTGGAACTTTGTTATTCAGTCTACTGATTCCAATGCTAATCTCTTCCAGAAACACCCTCTCAGGCACACCAAGAAATAATGTTTTATCAACTATCTGGAGGTTCTTTAACCTGGTTAAACAGACACATAAAATTAACTATCACCATACCAATAAATCAATTTGGTCATCAAAGAAGCAAAACTCAAAGGAGTAGACATTCAAAAGATTAACTGGGGAATCACCAATGAAGGATAAGTTAAAGAGAGCAGGGGGAGGCAAGAAAAGCATTCAGACCATGAGGCAGGTCTAACACCTATGCAAGGAGAAAAAGTAGGGAAAATTGAGGAGCCAGAGCTTCAGACCACAGCATATTTCTGACATTAGCCACTGACTGCTGGGGAAATGTCTGAGGAAATGTTGCCTGTTCAAAGAACCTTCTACTAAGCAAGTACCTTGATTCTAGGGTTCTGGACCCACACTGTACTCACTGAGAGCAGTCTGGAATGCCTCATGGATGAAAAAGTACAGTAACTGGAGAGTTTCAATCAGTTTTACTCTCTTATTTTGCATATGAAAACATTGTATGCAAAAGAGAGTATTGCCTAATTAAGATACATAGTAACTGCTTAAAAAACACTTTTGGAAGAAATATAAAGTCTACAAAGAAACTTAATATAGTGTTTTAAAGAATATATTTTAATTCAGTGGGAACTGGATTGTTTATGTAATAAATGTTGTTGATGAGATTATTTAATCATCTGCTAGAAGAAAAGTCGGAATTTTACTTTATTTACTCACTTAAGAATAATTGTCAATCAAGTAAGTAACTAACTGAAAAGGAAAGTAGTAAATATATTGCAAGAATAATAGTAAAAATTTGAAGTGCTATAGATCTTTCTGAACAAAGAAGGTAATTCAGAATCTATAAAGTAAAAGATGGGTATATATTTATGCATACTTGTTATTGTATGGCAAAGGATACCACAAAATAGCTTAAGACAAATAAATAACAGCTAAATATGTATATCATCATAAATTATACAGTTATTACTGCCTATAAACATGTCCTGTAAATTAAAAGACAAATATCAAACTAGATAAATGACAGTTGTCACAGACATCATTAGTCACCATCAAATATTCACCAAGTGTAGCTCACATATTTCCCAGTCTTACTTATAGTTAGATTGAGGCCATAGGACTAGTCATTGTGAGAAGTGATAGTTATATTTTGGAGCTAAGGCAGCCATAAGCTGTGTCTCCTCTATAATTCTTTGCTTCTTGGAAGATTATTATTTTCATTCTCTTAATGATTAACTGGTTTTTATTTTCAGCAAGTGATGTTTTAAGGATACAGTCTTAGAAAATTTAAAATAAACAGAAAAAAGTATGCAGTTAATTATTTAATAATGCATTTTCCTTTGCTTTTGGCAAATCTAAATAATATTCCTTGAATTAATCTGAGTAGTCACTGGATGTCACTGTTGCTTTACCACATATGACTGTTTTGTTTATAAAGACAATTAAATAAGGTATTTTCTAAATAAGCACTTTATTAAAAGAAGCAATTCCACATCATAAATATCTGTCAATAATGTTTAGGTCAAAGCCACATACGATATCAAGAATTTTAAAACATTTCATTTTTAAATTTACATGCTATATGTTTCTTCCTAGGCTTATAGACATGCTTCAAAGAGCGTTCATTGAGGAAATTTTACAGTATTAAAAAAGTTATTTGAACAATGACTGCTTTTTCAAAATAGAGAAATAGGCTTTAGGTTACATATGGTGCATGAATAACATTTTACACATTAAAAATTATTTTATAACACACAAAACATTTAAAATCATATGTGCATGTATACTCAAATATTAGAAATGTATATATTTAATATAAAATTGGAATAAGTTTATTCTATAGATATCTTTCCACTTCAATATGATATATTTACTGAAAATTTTATGTTTAAAATATTTTCCCTTAGGAAAAAAAAAAGTTTGAAGGAAAGTAGTTTATCACAACTACCATATAACCGCAAGAGAGTATAACTACCAGATGAAACTGTGTATACAGATCAGCTTATTTTGCAAAGTGCTTTACGCAAAAACTGTTCCTACATTTGTGCTTCCATGCTTCGAACAGGCCCCACCCAGCACCCCATTGTCTGGCTAAACTCTTCTCACCTTAATATCCTTTCCTCAGGGACTGCTATACTGAAACTTATTAGTTACATCACCTTAGGACATTACTTCTTACTTTTTTTTGTTTTTGTTTTTTTCATTTACCACCCAGGTCATCACCAGTTGAATGTCTACTTACATTACTGGGCTGTAAACTTCCTGAAGGTGGCACAGTATTTGCTTTATTGATTGCTTATATCCAATAGCACATAAAAATTATACATAAACGTGTTAAATAGTAAAATTTCGTGAAACAATAACCCCTTCAGCACTGTAAAAAAAAAAGTTACACTAAATGTGATTCATAAACATAAAAATATTACTAAAATTTGGAAGGAAGGGATTGGGATAAAGCTCTAAATCTGAAATAAATTACATTTGTCAAATAAGCTTTCAACTATTCCCTGGATTGAAGAACATGTGAATACATATAGGGAGACTTTCAAAACTCACATCTTTTCATACAGCATTTTCTACTGTGTTCTACTTTGGATCATAGATCTACATTTACCGTCACTGAGAAAATAATGATAAAACACTGTTTACATATGCCAATGATTGACTGACAGTATTAAATTGTAACACAAAGAATAAAATAAATGTATGAAAATACATACTAACATAGATAAATGATACAATAGATAGATCATGCCGGAGAAATGACAAAACTTTCTTACCAAAGAACAATATTCAAATAGTAAATGTAGACAGAAAGAGAGAAATAGAAATTTACTATAGCAATACAAGTGTGTGACACTTTAAAGAGAAATAGCATATCTGCAAGTGTTCAAAATATCTCCTTGAAAATATGTATTACTTAGGTGATTTTTAACATATGTCCACAAATTATTTGATATCCCTCTCACAAGGAGATGATACTTAATTCCCTTCCATGTGTGCTGGAGAAACCTGTCAGGCACCGCTTAACCAAATGATGAAAGTTAATATCACTAGTAATAAGTCCTGTTGACATCATTCATATACCCCTTGATATGTGGTGAGAAAGCCACTTTAGCTTTCTGGTATTTTTCGTAAAATTCATAACTCAAGTCTAATCAAGAGGAAACACCAGACAAAGTCAAATGAAGGAATGATGTACAAAATACCTTACCAGTACTCTTCAAATGAGTCAAGGTCATGAAAGAAAAGAGAAGACTGAACAACTGTCACAGTTTTGAGGAGACTAAAGAGCATTGTTACTAAATGCCATCTGGTATCCTGGATTGGACTATGGAATATAAAAAGGACATTAGTGGAAAAACTAGTAAAATTTAAATAAAGTCTATAGTTAAATAGCATTATGGTTATTGAGGTTAATTTATTAGTTTTGTTAAAGATATCATCGTTATGTAAATATTAACATTAGGGAAAACTGAGTAAAGAGTATGGGAAAACATTCTGCTCTGTATCTGAATCTCCTTTGGAAATATTTCAATTTCAAAATATTTGTAAGCAAGATATGATTATTCCTGTTACATATCTATTCCTAAATCTGATACAAATAGCACTTCTAGTATGTTATATTAGTTACATAACATAATATTACTGAGTCTTGCAAATATGTATACAAGTTATATTGTTAGGCACCTGACTAGATTTATATAATAAAAAATGAATCCTCTTACTTTCTTTATGCTAGGGTCTATCAGTTTTATGTTTTTTAGGCACAAAAGCAGAAATAGTTGCAGTACAGGCTATAGGTTCCTCAGAATACGGATTAATGCTGGAGTTACACAAAACTTTCCAAAGGATACAAAATTCCTTTTAGATGTTCCTGTTTTCATGAAGGAATTGGAATTCAAGTTTGGATCTCTGTATTGCACAGAAATGCAACAAGACCAAAACATCCTGGAATTTCCAGAACAACATTATTACAGAAGGTTTCTGGGCACCTAAAATTGACATAATAACAGGAACACAGAGTCCAAATGAAGCAGGTAAGTGAATACTTCAAAAGAAAATCACCTTTTCTTATTTGGTCCTGCGTATTTTCAAAGATTCCATAGAATTTTCAGACTGTTACTCTGATGTTTACTTGGTAGATTTTTTTTTTCATGTTTCTTTACAATTTTATTATTATTATACTTTAAGTTTTAGGGTACATGTGCACAATGTGCAGGTTAGTTACATATGTATACATGTGCCGTGCTGGTGTGCTGCACCCATTAACTCGTCATTTAGCATTAGGTATATCTCCTAATGCTATCCCTCCCCACTACCCCCACCCCACAACAGTCCCCAGAGTGTGATGTTCCCCTTCCTGTGTCCATGTGTTCTCATTGTTCAATTCTCACCTATGAGTGAGAACATGCGGTGTTTGGTTTTTTGTCCTTGCGATAGTTTACTGAGAATGATGATTTCCAATTTCATCCATGTCCCTACAAAGGAAATGAACTCATCATTTTTTATGGCTGCATAGTATTCCATGGTGTATATGTGCCACATTTTCTTAATCCAGTCTATCATTGTTGGACATTTGGGTTGGTTCCAAGTCTTTGCTATTGTGAATAGTGCCGCAATAAACATACGTGTGCATGTGTCTTTATAGCAGCATGATTTATAGTCCTTTGGGTATATACCCAGTAATGGGATGGCTGGGTCAAATGGTATTTCTAGTTCTAGATCCCTGAGGAATCGCCACACTGACTTCCACAATGGTTGAACTAGTTTACAGTTCCACCAACAGTGTAAAAGTGTTCCTATTTCTCCACATCCTCTCCAGCACCTGTTGTTTCCTGACTTTTTAATGATTGCCATTCTAACTGGTATGAGATGGTATCTCATTGTGGTTTTGATTTGCATTTCTCTGATGGCCAGTGATGATGAGCATTTTTTTCATGTGTCTTTTGGCTGCATAAATGTCTTCTTTTGAGAAGTGTCTGTTCATATCCTTTGCCCACTTTTTGATGGGGTTGTTTGTTTTTTCTTGTAAATTTGTTTGAGTTCATTGTAGATTCTGGATATTAGCCCTTTGTCAGATGAGTAGGTTGCGAAAATTTTCTCCCATTTTGTAGGTTGCCTGTTCACTCTGATGGTAGTTTCTTTTGCTGTGCCGAAGCTCTTTAGTTTAATTAGATCCCATTTGTCAATTTTGGCTTTTGTTGCCATTGCTTAAAGGCCAGAGAAAACTCCAGCAATTAAGCAAAATGAGCCACTAGACACAAAAGCTTTGAGAGGAGAACTACAAAAGATAAATTTATCATTAAAGATGAAGATTAGAAGGTTTCTGGAGACCAAAGAAACTGGAAACTGGGACAAGAAAAGTTAAGGAAAACGAGCTTGAGAGCAAGACCTTATAAAATCTTTATCAGCACTAATTGTCTCCAGAGAAATGTGAAAAAAAATACCCCTAGAATCCAGGTAAATCCAATAGGAGAGAATGTTTAATATGAAAAGTATTGATGATGCATCTTGCTCCAAGAACACTGTGACTGGAAAATGGCAGAGGGAGTTGTTTTTTTTTTTGTTTTGTTTTGTTTTTTAAAAAAAAGCAATAATTGCTTTAGAAACCCCATCATCATAATGGAAAGAGATTCCTGCTCTGCTCAACAAGGCACTCAGGTCTCAGCTGAGTTTGAGTCCAGAGACAGTTACAGCAACTCACCCCACCTTTCCAGACCCACCTATATGGACTCATATTTGGGCCACTTCCAACCTTTTGAGGTGTGATTTAATAGCTTGACACTAAAACGTTCCCTGAATGACTCGCTCAGAAAGTTAGACTGAAAAGCCCTCAGATTTCATCCAGATAAGCAACCTCATGGTAAAAGTCCAACTCCAGAAGACAGAAGCACATGGTTTAAGTCTGTTCTGTTTCTAGTAAGCTGTGACCTACTGGATCCAAATCTTTTCATAGACTTTAATCCTCTAACCACATATTTAGCTATAAACATGAGCTTTCACAGATAAAGTGAAAATGACCAAACAGTGGCAAAAAAAAAAAAAAAAAAAATCACCAGGATTCAAAACACTCTCATAATATAAATGTTTTCCTATCTATGATCCTTTATTCTTTAATAAATATTCCATACAACAAGTAATTATAGATAATTACTATAATTAGTAGTAGCTAGAGCTAATGGCCTTGGTCTGTGGTGTGCAATATAGACACATGTACAGACACATGAAACATTGTCCTCTCTGTGCACTGAAGTACCTATTAGTGGCAATCATTGTTGGTCCTTGGTGGATGATTTTTGCAAGAGTCTTCTAAAATACAGACTGAAAAAATTGACATACTGTAAGTCATAGTTATAAAACATATAAGAAAATATGTATTTATGCACAGTTAATTAGATGTTTTGTCCCACTGAATACTTATGCTGGCAAACACTTGTATCTTAAACTAACAAAACAATAACTATCACCTCACAGTTGTTTACAAGAGACTGCAATAAAATTCACAGTACATGCTAGAGTTTATATGACAGTTATATAGAAAATTTGAGCTCATTTTAAAGACTAAATATTTTGAAATGGACAAAAAGGAAAATCAAAATTATATGAATTATTGTGTTGTTAACCTCAGTAATGTAGCTTCAAAAGTAGTCGTGAAATGTCCCTTTTCCCTTTTGTAATAAAATCACACTGATAAAATTCTGGTCTGCACTAATAGGACCTGTGGCTTTTTTAAAGGACAGGTAGTGTTTAATACAGATTCTAGAAAGTGACTTGGGTCACTATCTCTTTCATGGTAATGTTGACTTCAAAATTATTGCATACTGCAATCTTGCTTGTCATGGTAAATGTGTGAATACATTTTAGCGATATTAATAACAAAATAACAATGAGATTTTTGTCTTGCAAATACCTATAATTAATTTATTATTGATAGACTATTGCCATTGGTATAAATTACGTAACAGATATGTAGAAAAAATAAAGTATAATAGGATCAAATTTGTATTATAATGGTAGGCAAAGGAAAGAAACTGACCACATATCTGAGAAATAAAAAACATATAAATATAGGTGATGGAGAAAGGTTTTAAGGAATTCAAACTACTCACCATGAATAGTAAAGCACACATATATCATATCTGAGAAATAAGAAATATATAAATACAGGTGATGTAGAAAGCATTTAGGGAATTCAAGTTACTCACCATGTACAGTAAGGTAGAAATACAAGAGTTTGGTACTGGTATTAATGATAGCACTTTTTAATATAACACTAGTCTGTGGAAGACTGTTAATTTCTCCCACTATTAGGGTGGCCATATAATTTATGGTTCTCTAAAAGTCAAAGGGTCTTAAATCGAAGAGATTCTGGAAGAACAGGTGTGCTTAGCTTATGCAGCAAAGTGGGATATGCGGTCATCCCTCCTAAGATTCATTCTCTACTAATTTTATAATAATGACATTTTAAAACCAGAGTCATGTCTTGCCAAACAAAGATTACTTTTTCCAGCTTCCCTTAAAGTTACATGCAGCCATGTGTTTAATTCTGCTGTCTGGAATATCACTGGTGGTAAACTATTTTATATCAGATAGACAAGGGCATGAACTAAGAATGGCAAAGAGTGTGGAAGGAGCTTCATATCATGTCATGATATCATAACTAACATTCCTGATTTTTAGGGAATAGAGTCACTGTAACAGCCAAGTTTTCTAATGAGATAAATTTATATGTCCTTTTAAACTACTGTTATTATATGTCTGCCATCTGCAACTTAACTTATCCTCACATAAAAACACAAAATATAATAATATGCCTAATAGAACATATATAGCAAAGAATAAAAATGTATAGCAAAAGTATTTTTTCAGACTATTGGAAATAGTAAGATGTATTGCTTTAGATAATTATTAATTTCTTTAGAGTAACAACCTAGGAAATAAGTGGAAAGCATGTATCTGGGAATCCAAGCAATTAAATTAATCAGTAAGATATGAAGTAATGTATTAGTTTTAGGAAAATTATGGTGACCAAAGAGTAACTGAATCAACCAGTCTATATCTGTCTATCTGTCTATCTACCTGAGACAAAAATGTTGTTACTAGAAAATTTGCATACTCAGCCAACATTGAATAGAATAAATTCAATAAAATTAATATGATCAAACATGTATGTCCATGTAGCTGATACAGGTTGTGTATCACTTATTCAAAAATGCTTGGGACCAGAAGAAATCGTTCAGATCTTAGATTTGTTTGTATTTTGTAATATTTACATCTACATAATAAGCTATCTTGAAGATAGAACCCAAGTCTAAACATGAAATACATTTATGTTTCATATACACCTTATACACATCGCCTGAAAGTAATTTTATAATGCTATTTAAATAATTATGTGCATGAAACAAATTTTTAACTGCATTTCTATTGTAACCCATCATATGAGATCAGGTGTGAAATTTTTCACTTCTGATGTAATGTTAGCACTCAAAACGTTTTGGATTCTTTTTAGCATTTCGAATTTTCGGTTTTCAGATTAGGGATCCTCATCCTGTATAATTAATTACTACCCTAATTAATGCTTGATTATATATTATAAAGCAGGAAATCAATGCAAAACATGTATAGCAATATAATGTATCTTAAAATGCAGCTTGTGTTTTTCTCGAAGATTTATTTTCTTATATTTTGATAAGACCAATGCTAAATTACTTTGAAGACTACTTTTGCTATGCAATCTATTATGTTCCAAAAGCTAGTCATTGTTTTGCCTCTCTACCCTCAAAATCACTCCCCATGCCTTATATTTTATATAATCTTGTAATTTATAAAATGTTTTTGTATCCATACATGATCTTGATTGGTTGACAAGCAAGTTTCAAGCTTTGGCATGCATTTTATGTATTTCTTCATACAAACAACCTAAACATGTTGGATTAAATAGGTGTCAACAAGTTTTTCTTTAAAGAGCCATATAATTATCTGTGGACCACATGAAGTTCTTGTTGAATATTATTGCTATTAATATTATTATTATCATTTCTTAGAAATATAAAACATTTAACTTTTCAGCTCAAAGTCCCATACATAAGTAGTTTGCAAGTTGGATTTGGCATGTGGTTTGCAGTTTCCCAGCCCTGGTTTAAAATGACACCATTTTATTTCCTTATAATTCTGTGGATCAGAAATTTGGGCTGGATTTAGCTAGGCTATTATTTTGCTGGTCTCACCTGAGGTCACTGTTAACGGTTGTGGTCAACTGACAACTCAACTGTTACTGTATGGTCTCAGACAGCCTGATTCACATGTCGGGGGTTGGTGCTGGTTGTACAGTGTGCTTCTTTCTCTAAGTGGTCTCTCTCATCCTCAGGAGGCTGGCCCCAACTTCTTCACACAGTTTTCTCAGGGCCCTAAGAGGGAAATACGGGGAGCTGCAAGTAACAAGACTAGCCTTGTTTCAAAGGGTGGAGAAATGGACACCGCCTATTGATAGGAGAGTTCAAAGCCACATTATAAAGAAGTATGTATACATAGACAGGAGTTATTATAGTAGTTATCTTTATAAGCAATATTTCAATTTTTAAAGATCTCAAAACTTTATGATTTTTTTGTTTAGTAATAATACTTTTTCCTGGAAGGGAGTCATATGACAAACTAAACATAAATCCCAATTTACTAATTTTCATAGGATTTATGACTGCTAGGTAGTCCAGAATGCTTGTGCCAGCCAAAATAATATTTTTTTTCTCCATAGACAATCAAAACAAAAGACATTTTTTCTTAATTTTTAAGAAGGAAATAGGATTGTGTTTGAAGTGGGAGACATGAGGTATGAGCAGGGGTAGTTAAATTTTTTAGTGGTTACTATCTTTGGGACAGATGCTGTGAATTGGATCTCTCAGCATACCTGATAGCTTCCCATTAGCCTGTCTTCCCTTGCTGCAGAAGAATGAAACACCGTCACAGAATTTCCAGACTCCCCTGAAGCTAATGTCACCTCCTAACTACTACTACTACCAGTGCTAGAATAAATTGGGAATCACACAGGATGAGATTAGCTAATTATTCAAGCACTATGGTGATGGTGCTTCCAAACATACCTCGGAAAACCTCTGGCACCCAACCTGACCTATAAATTCAATATAATTAAAATGAACATTCCTGGAGAAGTTTTGTAGAATTTGTCCACTTGATTTAAAATTTTTCATGTAAGAGTTAATGCCCACAGGTAGATAAGAGTTTTGAATCAAAAAAAGATACTTTCTTTTTTTTTTTGAGACGGAGTCTTGCTCAGTCGCCTAGGCTGGAGTGCAGTGGCGCGATCTCAGCTCACTGCAACCTCCACCTCCCGGGTTTACACCATTGTCCTGCCTCAGCCTCCCCAGTAGCTGGGACTACAGGCGCCCACCACCACGCCCAGCTAATTTTTTTGTATTCTTAGTAGAGACGGGGTTTCACCATGTTAGCCAGGATGGTCTCGATCTCCTGACCTCGTGATCCACCCGCCTCGGCCTCCCAAAGTGCTGGCATTACAGGCGTGAGCCACCGTGCCCATCCACTTTCTTTATCAGATATTAAGACATACTGCAAGGATATAATAAGAATAATGTCATGATATTTGCATGTGACCAGAAAACAAGAACAATGTAACAAAATATTCTATAAAATTGTCCTATGAATATAGGGAAATTATATGTGATTGGTATGGCTTAATAAATTTGTAAGGAAAGAATGGTTTGTCTTAAGAGGTGAGGATTGAGAAACTTGCTTCCATCTACAGAAAAATAAAGCTTTTCTGTACCTCACAACAGTATAACAGTGAACATTAAATGGAAGGCGTCAATGTGAAAGGTTAAACATACTTTCAATAGAAAAAAAAGACATTACCATAATGCGAAGAAGTATTGTTACTTAAGTCTCCCAAGAATGAAATAGGTTTACTCATATTTCTCTTTCGTGAAGGGCACAATAGAGAATTCAAGAGGTGAATTACAGACTGGGAGAGGATGATGGAAACAAAGAGACTAGAAATTAAAATATACAGGAAAATCTTGTCCATTAATAAGAAAAAGACAGTAAATTAGAAGGAAAATGTGCAAAAGATATAAATACTTATCAGAAATATTTTCTGATGGCTAATCTATTAATGAGAAGATGTTTAACTTCACTAATAATCAAATAATTAAATGTAATTGAAACATCAATGTTATAGGGTGACTATTCATTTAGGTTTGCTTAGTTTAATCTCAGCTTATGATTGCAATCTCTTTGCAGTTATTATCTCTTAACTATCAAAAGTGATCCTGCTTTGGATAGATAAAATATATATTTTCTTAATAGCTATCATGTCCTATGCATCAGATATGAAAAAAATGGCAAGTGAATTAACACCAAGAGTTGGTGAGAATATAGAGAATTGAAAGCAAGGTTATCTTGCTGATATAAGTGTAAACTAGAAAAGCCATTATGAAGGGCAAACTACCAATTCTTAGTAGATTTGTGCCTGCATGTTTCCTATGACACTGAAATCCTGCAAGAGCATATGGCCAAGGGACACTCTCATTATCTGTTACTCCATGGCTGTTTGTGGTAGCAGGGAACTGAGGGCACCTAAGGTGTATTTAAATAGGAAAATGGAAATACGGATTGTAATGGAATACTGTGCAGAAGTTAGGACAAAGAACTAGATAAACATACAAAAAGGATCTTAAAATTTAGTGTTAAATTTAAAATTTGAAAAAAAATGTATAGGTGAATATCATTTGTCCAAATTAAAATCACATGCATCAAGTGACACTTTTTTTTTTAATGAAAGTACGTGCATATTAAAATCTATACTAAACACATCAGTGTGGTTAGCGAGGGGAGGTGAGTATACAGGGAAAAACTAACGATGAGGGGAAAACAATTAAATGTGAGTGGAAGAGCCTTGTACAGATGATATTACTGTCACAAGAGATGAAGGGTACACTTACTTTTGTCCCTTACATGATGGTAACTTATGTATAGATAGTGTATATATGTATACATGTGACATTCACGTATATATATGTATGGTTTATAATGTTAAATATTTTACTATGTAAGAAATTAATTTCTTATAAGTTTGTTTCTTTATTTCCTGAATGACTTAGCAATTAGCTTTTTTTTTTTTTTTTACTTTTCTTGAGCTTTTACCTCTCAGTAGTAAGACTACATAGTCATTTATTTATTTATTTATTTTTCCATCAATTATTGGAACTATTTCTTTAATCTCTAATTCTTCATAAGATGCCCAGGAATAGACAAAGTTATTTTAAATATTTGTTTGAAACTCAGTTTGAATTTTAAAGAAAAACATAGTAGTATTGATATTTACTGTGAAATCAATTAATTACAGCAGACTAACATTGATCAGTTGTAAGAATAAAACACTTTGAATTTATTTTTTGACAATGTAAATCAATTGCTGAAACACCAGCAATGAACCTTATAGATTGATTCTTCTATATTTTAATTGGCTTGGCTGTGTTTGCATTCGGATTTTGTGAAAATAGGATATAATAAGGAGAAGCATAGTTCAACAAGCAAAAGTATAAATGAGTTATTGACATCAGATTTCTCTAACTCAAAATTCTCACAAAACATACAGAGTATGGTTGATATTATTCTAGCAATAAAACAAATATGTTCGTACAAATGAAATATGTTCATTAAGGGGTTGTCCTGCTAATTTTTCTAACATTTACTGATCACCCAGCCTTGACTCTTCTAATTGCTTTATATTTATCACCCTCATTTAATCATCATAGTAGCTCAATAAATTAATGATTAGTATGGGTTCGATTGAGGACAAAGGCGATACTTCCATGTAATTTAAGTGGAGATTTAATACAGAAAGTGGGTGGTTATAGAACTATGGAAAGGGTTGAAGAATCCGTCATTAAGTTGGGTCCCAAAGAATCACTTTTGGTAAAACACCGGATAGCCAGCTAGAATCACACTCCCTTAGTCACAATCTTGCAGCAAGGTAATAATCAGAAGAATTGATGGCTCTAGGGATCCACTGCCATGGCTGGAGACTAGGAATCAGAAAGCTGCTGACCAGCGGTTGACTTCTACTTAATCTACTGAAAGAAAACAGGCACCTTAGGCTTAGCCTGTCTTCTCCAGTGATTTACTTCCTAAGTCGCAGTCACCAAAAAATGCATCTCTTTAGAATTATTTAAATGACATCCAAAGCCATAGTTGCAAGGAATCTGGGAAATGTACTTTGTTACTTTCCTGCCTATGTACATTAAACAGAGGCTGGAAAGCATGTTAAGTACGCCAGTGCTGAGGAACAGACTTAGAGTTTTGTCAAAACCACATATTGAGTTAATGTCTTGCAATTAAAACACATGTTCCTCTTATAGTAATTGTCACAGAAACATTTTCAATTGTAGAAAACTTTAATAAAAAGCACCAGTTTTCTAAGAAAGGCAAGACATTTTAAGATAAATAGCAAAAACTATATTGATGACAAAAATGTGTTTATGTGTAAATGATTGACTAATATAAAGTTGGTTATTCATATAACCTCCTACTTTTAAAACTAGACAGCGTCTGGAACATCCCAAGTTCTTAAAATGCTGCAATAAATAGCAGTATTTGTATATAAAAATATGTGACTTCCTAGCTTAAAACATCTATAAAACTAGATTTTAGAATATAATTTTGATTAATTTTGCATTTGCTAAAATTTTGACCAAAAGCTAAGGCATTGATTTTTATTAACCCATCAAATTGATGTTTGTCGATTTCAGTTTGACTTCTGAAGTAGTCAATGTTATTTATTTCTTTTTAGAAATTTAGAATATAAACATGGCATAAAGTTGTACTTTTATTTTAAAGACGAGCTCAATTTGTTACATCAAATAGTGGCTAAAATTAAATGTTACATGTCTACATCCACACCCACATTCATATCTATGGCCATATCCATTTATCTTTCTATTTGTCTATCATTATTCACACAAATACCTTCAATTCATACCATACATTGCTTTTGTCAATGCCATAATTATTGTTTTACTCTCTATTTAGTAATCGTGAGATCTACATGGAACATGGTTTAAAAGATGAGCTATTATAGGATTTCATTTTTTTTAGGGAGTTCTGTTCAATGTTTTTTAAAAATAAACATTTGTGTAATAAAAGTTACTTTAAAACTCCTTGGTATAAGAGCAGTAAGTCTGCAGCTTTTTCAGAGATTAGAGAAAACAGTTGGTTTAAGCTAAAAACTTGTGCTAGTTTCAAGAGTGCGAGCACCAATATAAGGGAAAATAAATATTATTTGATTTCTAAAATATGAGACATTACATTGATAGATAAAATTACATTATAAAACTCGTTTCATATTTTGTGTATCCAGAAAGACAAAAATTGAAATGCAGTGGAATATGAATAAGGTCAGGAATACTTAAAGCAATGTCAGGTTTTGATATTAGAGGCAAACTAATTCTTATCATTTAGCAGAGTAAAAGTAAGTTGTTTGAGTTTCTATAAATTAGCTATGCTATTTATGAATAATTTACAGCATACCTATATATTTGTAAATTTTGTTTTTTTAAGAAAACATATTCTTCATAATGGTGCTATCAATTCCATCTCCAACTCAAATTGGAATCCAAAATCTTAAAACACAAAATCTTAAGAGTAAAACACTGTATGATCAGGACCAACCAGTTCTGATGATAAATCTATTAACCTGTCTCATATTTACATCTACTTATTCTGTCACAATATCTAAGATTTTTAAAAATTAAGACCTTATGAAAACAAACTTAAAAATGAAAAAGATGTGTTAATAATCACAACACTCTCAATAGCATTTAACTGTACATTAATACTGTATGAGCTAATGTAATAATCTATATTTATGTATAGTTCTCTCCACATTAAGAAACTAACATACCCTTAGTCAGGTGTGAATACTAGAACAATCTTACACCACCGCCAGAGGTTGTTCTTTGTTTCTGAAATTAATAAAATGCTTCTGATTTCTTTTTGTTCTGTGTTGTTCTTTGTACATGCTGATTTGTGTGGTCATGTCTTTTTCTCATATGGGAACCATTATTTTCAGCAGAAAAGTCCTTATAATCTATTACATCTCATTGTTTACTTTTAGAAAAATGTTTGTTAATTCTATTGTTCCAAGTTCTTGCACATACATATTCCCTTGACCAAAACTATATGTCTCATTAATTCTATATAACATTGGTTTCTATATTTTTAGATTTTTATGGTCAAGTTACATTTTATTTAAAAATCAGATGCTTTATAGAGAATATAAGCTTTTGATTTTTCTGAAGTGAATGGAATGACTATTTTTAAAAATGAAAGAAGGAATATTTCAACAAACAAAAGGAAGGAAAAGCACAATCTGAGAATTAAAAAGTGATTATCTAAAAGGAATAATTGCAGCTTAATGAAAAACTATAGTATCATTAGTTTTCTTATTTTGATTTGAACTATTATTTAAAAATCACAAACACCTAACTGACATATTAGAATCACTGATCTGTAACATTATTTAAGATCATTAATTTGTCTCATTGCCTCATTATACCCCCAACTTGACATAACCCAAGACCGGCAAATTCTGTGGACATGGGCTCATTGCTACACTTCCTTTATCACAAAAGTGCCCTCCTGGAACTATTAGTTCAGGGGTGCCACTTATTAACATTTGACTCATAAATATAATGTATATTTGTGCTGAGAGATATGAGAGAAAGAGAGTTAGCAAGATTTAAAAGAACCTATTAAAGCCTACTAAAGAATCTTAAGCATTTTGGAAACTGTTTCATAACAACCTAATTGTTGGATAATTTATTCTAAAAATTTTTGTTTGTCTGTACCGTAATGGTACAAGACTGTAATGAAATAGGTCCCATCACACCTTCCTCTTGCTTGTCAAGTTATATAAAATTTTCAAATGCCTATACATTCTATGGTAAATAAGTTTAGTAGAACATTTGGATTTCCTAATAAATTCTGGCCCCAATATAGAATATTAAGATACATTTGTCATGAATTAGCTTTTTAATTTTTTTATTAAGGGGAGATAAATTTTACATTATTTATGCAATACCATGCAAGGGAAAGAGGTATTCTATGGAAGATTTAGTTACGAAATTAGCAATTTCTTGAATACTAAATATAGAACAAAATTGTGCTTATCTTCAAAAATAGGTTATTCATATGAATAGTGGGTTTTGGCTTTAAAACTCAGAAAGCTGTAAATAAAAATTAATATAGATTTTCAGTTTGAAAATCTCAAATGCCCTATGACATAATAGTTAACTAGTGAATATGACACTGTGTTGCAAATAAGAGATGTAAGGATACATGATTTAAAATATATCAAAACAGGGTTTGTATATGTGCCCTCGGAAAATAGCAACCTCATCTTCCAAATTGGCTTTACTTCCTTCAGAGTCCAGGCTAACTCTTATTCTTTTGATTTTCTCATCAAAAGCAATGAAGATCTGAAAATATACTCAATATCCTCTGCTGGGATTCTTCACAGTTGGTATTAAAAGCTTAAGGGAGAGAATATGAATTTTTGAGTTTGACAGATCTGGGTTTTAATCTTGCCTTAACAACTCTGGGACCTCTGTCAAGTTACATAAACTCACTAAGACTGAGATTTCCGTCTGTAAAGTGAAAACACAATATCAGGTTTGATGTCTAGCTTTAACATTCACCAGCTGTGTGACTTTGGTAAAACCATCTCAACACTGTGTGGCTCATTTCTTCTCTGTAAAATGGTGAGAATGATAGCACTTCCTTCCCTAGGCACTTTACCCAAGTGGCTAATAAAGGAAACCTCCAAGGTCCTAGATCTAATTGTATGTTTTAAATTTTATATTTGTTTTCAATTAAAAAAAAAACTCCCAATTGAAAGCTCCCAGGAAACCTGTATCATCTGCCTACTTCTTTGGGAAGTTTACAGGGTCTGTAACCCTGTGCCCCCTGGATCCACTTCCCTGCAGTCAGGGCATTAGCCCTCCAGACACACCCAGTTACTGTACTCAGCCTGAGCTTCCCACACACATACCCTTTGGAATCATAGGCCTAGAGGAGGCAGCCTAGGGGAGGGGAATATCAGAGGCCCTCAGAGGGCTGAATATCGGTAAAGAAAGTGCATGACATATCCCAGTTGTATCCACACAGCATATTTCAATCTCCCCACAACCCTGTGACGGGCACTGCTATGGTTTAAATGTATTACCCATATTTCTTTCTTTCTTTCTTTTTAATATTATTATGTTTCATAATGGCTACTGTCTTTCAGGATTAGGTGGGTGACATTATGTATTGTGTCTAAATCAAAGCTGCTTAATTAAAGATAGCTTTAATAATAATGTTAGCATTTATTATTATTCGTATTCTATAAAGACAAAGTCATCTCATCAATCTTAATTGTATAGTGTTTCTGTGTGCAATTGATAATTCTTAAATTATTTACTCAAAGGTTTCTATACCAGTTAATTCTCATTTGCAAAAGTATCTTTCTAACATACAGATATATATTTTGTTGGTTAATAAAAATAAAAATAGTAATCTTTACTGTCATTATAGCATTATACTAGCACTTATTGAGTGCTTACTCAATGCCAAGCATTGAATAATTGCTACCTGTAGTAATAGTAGAAAATAAAGTAACAGGCCGGGCACTGTGGCTCACACCTGTAATCCCAGCACTTTGGGAAGCCAAGGTGGGCAGCTCATGAGGTCAAGAGTCGAGATCATCCTGGCCAACATAGTTAAACCCTATCTGTACTAAAAATACAAAAATTAGCTAGGCGTGGTGGCTACTCAGGAGGCTGAGGCAGGAGAATCGCTTGAACACGGGAGGTGGAGGTTGCAGTGAGCCAAGATTGCGCCACTGCACTCCAGCCTGGCGACAGAGCGAGACTACGTCTCAAAATAAATAAATAAATAAATAAATAAAATAAATTAACAGTAAGTAGTCCATACTGACTACTTCTGAAATTATACATTTTTTAATTTTCGTGATGACTAATGAAGTAACATGACAGTGTAACAGGGAATCAATAAATTAAGACATGTGACCAAAGTTCTCTAGCTTGAAGAGGCAAAGTCGGGATGTGAATGAAAGTCTATCTAATTGTTGAGTCTATATTATTAAAACACTACTCCATAATAGCCCTTCATGTTCACAGAAACCCTAAACTTATAACCACATCAGACAGAAGAAGTAATGTACCTTAGTTCTGAAATATTTATCACCTTTGCCATTTAGTTTTCTCGGCATTCATTTCTCCCTTCCTTGGACACCCTGACCTCCTTTTCAGTGTTTACTTCCTTTTCACTTTGAGTAATCATAGTGGGGCTGCCAAACAAGACATCCTGCGCTCCTCAAAGTTTCTTTTAGAACTTTGTAAAACAGTGAGAACGTTCTCATGAGGAGATTTGTCTGTCCAATTGAATTTGAACCATGTCCGTTAATTTCTAATAAACCATTTTGCCATAAATATGAGATTTTTAAACCTAAAAATTAGACATTTGATAGTCAGAAAGCAAGTCTTTATAACATCTTTCATTGTATGTGAATGATATTATAAAAGACACTATGTAATAATACATTATCTGTGATGTAAAAAGTAGTGGAAAGTGAGATATATGGCAATTATTTCTGTTAAAATATTGTTTCTTTAAAAAGTTAATGATCTATCTTGAATGAATGAAAAAATGTGGTGTCTAAGACTCTAATATATAAAGTTCCAATTAGAAAGTAAAAGCCATCTGTATTAGTCCATTCTCATGCTGTTATAAAGATACTACAGAGACTGGATAATTTATAAAGGAAAGAAGTTTAATTGACTCACAGTTCCACATGGCTAGGGAGGTCTTAGGAAAGTTACAATCATGGTGGAAGGCAAAGGGGAAGAAAGGACCTTTTTTACATTGCTACAGGAGAGACAAGTGCAAGCAGTCGAAATGTCAGACACTTATAATATCATCAGATCCTGTGAGAACCCACTCACTATCATGAGACCAGCATGGGGGAAACCCCTCCCTACAACCCAATCACTTCCCTCCCTTGATACATGGATATTACAGGTCCCTCCCTGGATACTTGGGGATTACAATTCGAGATGAGATTTGGGTGGGGACAAAGAACTAAACTATATCACTATCTTTTATTGAAGTGAAGCCTATCTTCTGTGATGCCACATACTTCACTGAAACAGTGCCATACTTTGGGTCACCACATTAAGATAATAAACACCACCAAAATTATACAATAATCTCTGACACATGACATAATCCACTGGAAACATTTAGAATAATAGAGAACATTTCTCTAAGTAATCATAGAGAATTCTTTTGTCATGTCTGGCTGATGTGAATGAGCAGTGAAAAGGCCTTTAACCAAACTGTGTGATGTGTGAGCTTGATAACTGCTGTGATCAAATTCTTTAAATCACTGCAAGGCTTATTTAAAAAGATCCAAATGCTTTTGATTAAAAGAGTCATGCTTCGGCAAATCTGCAAGGAGCATCCAGCTGTGTATCATTTCACATGGCTCATGGGTTAGTTTTCGGTATTGTGTGTAAAAGATTTAGATATGAAAATTCAATTAAAAAAGGGAATTTTGGTAGCAAACAGTGCAGACTTCTGGGGAGACATCAGCAGTTTTTGTGCCCCTCCCTTTTTTTTTACCCTTTACGACATGAATTCATGCAATAATTTTTATCTGCAGAGTATGTTTAGTAAATTTTTTCTTTTCATGTACAACAACCCGACACTCCTGCATACCATACTTTTCAGGCCTTAATGATTTAGAGAATGCTCAGAAGTGACTAATAAACAAACTGCTTTTGATAGAAGCCAGTGGTCAATATGCCCAATAATATAGACCTAAAAGGCAAGTAGAGATACTCTACAGATAGCTTTTAAGAATAAAAAGAAAACCTATTTGATGTATGACCTCAAACATTTTTGAGGCCTCTAAACATTATTCTTGTTTTTGGTAAACAGCATTTTGGAAATGATTTCAGAGAGATGAACACATTAGACAATGAAAATTAAGTGGAAAATTACAGAGCATCTATAATGTTTTATTTTAAAATTTCTCTAAAAATAAACTGTAACTTGTATTTGTTTACCTTATTTGTGCTCTTTCTCTGTGATGTGTTGAGTGTATGGGCCATATGCATAGTGGGCATACGGTTGGTTTTGGTTTGTCTAATAAACTAATGAATCAATTTGCAGGTTATTCATGTTAATATATTTTTGAACATAATAATGTTATAAAAATATAAATACCTTAAGCAAATGTTAACATATTTTTATATTAATATGAGTATTAACATCAATATCTATATTAATATCAACATTGTATAAATATTTCTTTAAATATATTTCAGCAAAAAATAATAGGTGTTTACAATTGGAAAATAATATTTTGTTTTTAGTAATTTATTGGTTAAGGATTTATTTTTTGAGCCTTAATAAACACCACACAGAAATTATTAAAGACATTTTTGTATTTATGAATTATATTCTTAGTATCTCCAGTTTCTCTGGTGTCCTACATATAATAGTGCTTAGATTTGTGGACAAATATCACAAACCTGTTTATCAGAGGTCCTTGAAAAACTCTCTTTATGTCAGTGTTAATCCTTTTCACATAGAAAATGGTCTAAAAAGAAAAACAAAGAAATCTTGTAACTCCTTTGAGAGGATAAATACAGCCTAATGTATCACTATGAAAGAGAAGAGATAAGTTCTTCTCTGGAAATCACAGGTATGAAAAGTTAGAAGGCTGTGTTAAGTATTTGTTTTTTACTTAGTAAATTCTCATCAAATACTCTTTGTAAGTTATATGATTCAGTTTAATTCTTTAATAGTATTGACATTTCCAGGGTTACAAAAGAAATTAGAGTAGTGATTATTTACACAATTGAATAAACAACTAATTTATCTTTCTAATAATGACTTGTCTAAAATAAACTTTGGTAAATTTATGTCTTGCTATCTAACAAGCTATCAATGTCTCAAAAAATAATATTTAAAAAAGACTAGCTATATTACACTAATTGTTATTATACAGAGGAACTAACATTTCTGAATATTATGAGGGCCAATGGTCAGAAGCTGAAAGGTTTCAGCACTATTTATTTGTATACAACATCTATAACACTTAATCTAAAAGTAATAACTCTTCTATCAGTAAGATCCCTGTAGCTTTCTGATGCAACTTATTGTAATAGGTGAATTATCTCCTGGTTGTGAATTGCGGTAAACATGAATTTAATATTGCAATTTTTGATGTGTGGGTTCTCTTCTTTCTAGTGTCTCATATTACTCCTTATTGGAATGTGAACTGAAATGGAATGTACTGACTAAATCAGGGAGAATAGCTGCTTGAAGCAAAGACTGGCTTGCCAAAGTTAATAGCTGTTAACCAAGCATAACAAAGATAACTGAATAGTTCAAGTGATGAGAACAGCAAAAATAAAGGCAATAAAGTGTGAAATTAAAAGTTAAGTGGAGTAGCTAAGATGGACAAAAATGGACTTCTTTTTAAATCACAGAGTAAAACCAATTAAGCTCATCAATTTGTTAACAATGAACACATTCTGCAGACCTCTGGTGATGTATTTCAGACTCTTTCCCTAAAATTTGAGGGTACAGCTGTGTATTTTTGCATCTGTTCCTGGAGCAAACATCTAAAGCAGAGAACTTACAATATAAAGTATATCACTGTGTTCTCTGTTTGAAGGGAAAGTTGATGCCCACAAAATAACCATAACATCATGAAGGCTTAGCGGGGCTAGGAGGGACACCTACCTCCCTGTACTTGGGTCACACACCCATGGTGTCAGAGGGCAGAGTTGGAAGAGGAAGTGGTATGGACATAACCATGAGCATGTTGGAAACAGGTGTGGAAGCACTTCTTGGGAGACTTCTGCCGGTCAGATACCACAGTCTGCTTCTTGTGGGAATTCTGCCATTCACGTTGCAAGTACTTCCACTATAGTAATGAAGTGACTTTAAGTAAACCACTAGTGACTAACGAGAGTAGCAGAGCAGAGTGGTTATAAGCACAATAACTAGAGAGGTTTCCTGATTAATTACATCATAAAGACCCATTTTCCCTATTTTGGAAACTGAGGTTCATAATACTTCTCTCAGGGTTCTGTGTGGGTTAAAAAATTAGATAACAAATGTAATATTCTTTAGTTAGTGTTTGCCACTTGGGGTCATTGTGTAAACACACGTGTGCTTGGGATCCACATGATCTGTTTTCTTTGCAGATTGAGTCTGTTCATATGAATTTTGAAAGAAGTTCCTGAGAGATTTTGTGAACATATGCATAATGAAGGAAAGCATAAAGGTGCAGAGGTCACAAAAGTGGACACTTTTTTACCTCTCCTTCCTGTGCCCACTGTTAAGACTTTTGCATGTCAAAGGAAAACAATGATTTAGATCACTGAACCTTTTTGTTTGAGACCATTGCATTTCCTTGTATGCTGTTGCTGGCACAGCGATCCTTCTGACTTTGCAGCATTGCTCTGAAGTACTCTCAGTTAACAACCATCTATCAATGTGATGGTTATTGGTTTGTAACTATCGGCTATTTTACCACTCCCTAGTTCTGGACTTGACTCTAATTCCTTTTCTGTCCTTTAACATTCACCTAGCCAAAGGATGGATTCTTTAACATCTTATCACACATTAATGAGTTCTATACCTCCTCATTAATAAGTCAACACTGATTCCCAGATCAGCAAAGAATTCCAGCTTTTAAATTTATGTTTAAT
The DNA here is from genome assembly GCF_028858775.2 of Pan troglodytes. NCBI lineage: Eukaryota > Metazoa > Chordata > Mammalia > Primates > Hominidae > Pan > Pan troglodytes. The sequence continues at coordinate 89,643,823 of NC_072411.2, forward strand.
GAATGCACATATAATTTTAAAATATTAGATACCAATATTTTTAAAGAAAACAGAAAATACTATAGATTAGATGTATTGCAAACTATAAAATATGCTTGCAGTCAGCTTAGAAAAAGAATAGATGAAACTTTAAGAGGTTAATTTTAAAGATTATGTGGTACAGTTCAGTTTAATGGCTCTCTAGTTTTACTTACTAAAATATGAGTAAGTTTTATTTCATTATGATATTCAATGACTGTGAACATTAAAATTTCTCTCAAAAATGTTACTCTTAAATAATAGCAAATAATATTAAATATAAAGACATACTGCAAAGGCATAGTATGTGGTAACAGTAAGGAAGACTGAGTGTCTTAGTGAGGGGTGTGTCATAAAATCAAATGTTATCCACAATTAAATCTAACAAAAGACCCCTAAGCTAAAAACTACAAAACAATGCCAAAAGAAACCTAAAAGACCTAAGTAAATGGAGATATACACCAAGTTCATGGATTAAAAGTATCAATTCATGCAAAGATGGATCAATTAAGGAGAACAGAGTCAAAGTCACACACACACACACACACACACACACACACACACATTAGCGATTGATACAAAATAAAGGTCATAAGGTAATTGAATGGGAAAAGAGAACTTTCAACAAGTGATGTTGAGGATGTAATAACTGCCTTTCAGAATTGTTCTGATGTATTATTTATCATTGTGTAATAAGTTATTCTAAAATTTAACAGCTTAAATACAAACATATATTTTCTCACAAAATTGCTTAGAGTTAGGGGCCCAGGAATGGCTTAGCTGGGTCCTCTGACTCAGGGTTGCTCACAAATTTAAAGTTATCAGCCCAAGCTACTATCATGTCATTGCACAACCAGGGCTGGAGAGTCCGCTTCCAACATAGCTCACATGGCTGTTGGAAGGCTTCACACTCCTTGGCTGTTGACTGCAGGCGTTAGTTCTTTTCCTTGTTGCATTTCCAGAAAGATGCTCACACATTGCAGCTGCTTACCCCAGAGTGAATGATGACAGAGAAGGAAGACAAAGAGTGTGTCAGGGCCCAAATGGAAGCCTCAGCTTTTAAAATAATCACAGAAATGGCATACCACCCCTTTTTCTGTGTACTGTTGGTCACACAGAACAAACCTAGTACAATGTAGAAGTGTACTGCACAAGGGTGTAAATACCAGGAGGTGAGGATCATTAACAACTATCATAAAACACTGGTTATCCCATGAAAATAAAAGAAGTTAAATGTACAAAGCACTCAGAACAGTTTCTGACAAAGCAGAAACACTGTTCGAGCATTGTCTATTCCTGTTATGACCTATACCAATTATTTTGATATTTTTGACAATAAAGTATCACATTTGAGATAATATTATTACAGTTTATTCCATATTTGTAATTATGATTTTTTTCTTCTTACATCCTTTGTGGGATGATTGGTTGTAAGTTCACTGAATTTGATGTTTCAAATGCAGATAAGTTATTTTAGTATTTAATGTGAAGTTTTTAGGGTGAGATATGTGAGTGAATACAGGGACTGTCATTTCAGTGTCATGTGAATGCAGGGAACTGCCCTCATAATTACAGGCTGATCCTGATTGCATTATATCCTACGATGAATGATGAAAGCATCATTCTAGACTTTGATAAATAATGCCATGTGGCAGTTTCCAGTTTCAGCATCAGCAAGTAGAGCCAATGTGCCAGGTGCAAGCTGAGATGATGTTTCAATGCACAACAATTTGGATGCCAATGTTAGTGCTTTGCTTCCTCTGATTCAGCTCATCTTTCTGACATTGAGCATTACTGGGGTCAGTGCTCTGGTGATATGAGGTCAAAATAAATGAAAGTCATTGTGGGTGATTCTTGCAAGACACACATCTTTGCACGAAAAGTTGTTAACTTTATTGCTGCTTAATATGTTCCTTTTCAAAATTAGAATCATGAACTCTGAAATTTCACAGGTTGAGTGAGTGGATTTATAGCAACTGAGAATTATTAGGTCAACTTATAAAATAAGGAAACATAAACTTTAGATTTTTTGAGAAAAATAAGAAGACATGTTCTCTTCCAGCATAAATTTACAGTTGCCCTGACTCTGTTAAAAGTGTAGCTTTTTGAAAGAATGCTTTGAAGACGATAAACACGCTGTAGAACACAGCACCCCAGGTCTCTTGCCTCAGATGCTACATTCCTTAAAAGAAAAATGACCCTACTTCTTGCCTTTTCTTACACGTAAAAAAGCCTGCCAAGTTTAGCAATTATGCTCCTGCAAACTATAACTAGATGTACTCTTACAACCAAGCTCTCATATAATTTGCATGTACTGAATCTTCACCGCCTGAATAAAAACTATGAGCTGAAATGCTGCGTCAGAGCTGACAGAAATTCTCTCAAAGACTCTCCGAGGTTATAATCCTCAGTAAGATGGAATAAAACTAACTTTAATTATTTAAAACCCTGATTTTTCTTTAGCTGAACATTTAAATAGACAACTGTCTTTGTTTTTGTGTTGCTATCAAGGAATACCTGAGGCTGGGTAATTTACAAAGAAAAGAGGTTTATTTGACTCATTGTTCTGCATCTGGTAAGGACATCAGGCAGTTTTGACTCACAGCAGAAGAGGCAGGGGGCCAGTGTGTGCAGAGATCATATGGTGAGAGAGGAAGCAAGAGTGAGAAGGGAGATATCAGGCTCCTTTTCACAACCACCTCTCAGGAGAACTAGAAGAGCAAGAATTCATTACCATGAGGGTGGCACCAACCCATTCATGAGGGATCTTACCCCACAACCGAAACACCCCCCATTAGGCACTACCTCCAATGCTACTGAAAGCCAAATTTTAATACGAGACTTGGTGAGGCTGAAAAAACTAGACCAAAACCATAGCAACATCTGATCCAAAGCTATATCAAGTATGCTCCTCAGAGCTATAGTTCTATAAGATGTTAGTAGCTGTTGCATGATGTCACTGGCATATGTAATTTCTTGACCATTCATACTTAAATTTTCACAATAACCTCCCAAATACTTTTCAGTAAATTACCTTTCTCCCAGGGTGCATTTGAAAACAGAGGCTGACACAAACTTTCAAGCTAAAATTTTGTTGATGAATATCATTCAAAGGAAGAAAACACGGATGGAAAGGAAGTGAGGTAGAGAAGAAGGAAAAGCAAATACAATATAGTGCATTCCCAACCTCCAAGAAAACCAAGATGTTGACTCTGTCATGCAGAATACCTCTAGAGAGGCAGTTTAAAACCACTGCTCTTTGAATAGTCCCAGTTCCTATCTCTCATTAGCCAGTCCTTCCTGAACAATATTAAATCATCCACTCTTTAGAATGGTGTTGACCGTCTTCTCTTGACAGCATCTGGGAGAAGACAAAGCTGCCCCTGGTATGGTCTTCTTGACACTGAAGTTTCTGTGACTCCCAGAGTGAAGCTTTTAATGGAGATCATGGAAGCTCGCTTCTCACCCAAGCGTAGGCTAAGACTACTGTCTGTGTTATGAGACTGTGGCTTTGTGACTGAGAACTACTGCAAGAGCCTGCTGGCTGGCAAATTAGTCCATCAGGAGAAGCCTGGAAGGCAGGTGGTGCTGAGCTAAGTCTGTGGAAGGTATAAACCAGGTCCAACACATAGTATGTATATATATTTAAGAGGTATTGAGAGGAGAAAAAGGGACTTCTACTGAAGTCAAAGGGACTGAATCAATCATCCCCTAGGCCTCTTTCAACTAGTAATAGTACAATAAATTCGGTGCTTGTCCATCTAGCAGAACTTGGCAAAGAAGTTTTCAGCAACTAAGTTTGCAACCCTTGGCTTCTCATGCACTTGAGGATATTAAAAACTATTCAGTTGAAGTGTTTTTAAAGATAGAGTTATAAATTTGTTGTGAGGGGATCATACCTTCCCCTTACCTCAGATGTAATGATAAAGACTTAAATAAGGCCACTTGGAGAATTTTAGAGGTGTTGCTAAAGTTTGAACATTTGGCGGACACATGAACTAGTGTTTCCTCACTTGGAAAAAGCAAAAGGTTTTCTGTGACAGCAAAGTCATGATCTAGGCTGGTTTGGTAAAGGGTGCGAAGTGACTAGTCCAAGGGCTGGATTTATCACTAGGTAATGGGAGAGGGAGAGAGAATGAAAGAAAGAGCTAACTCCAGAGAATCTATTTGTACCAGAAGCTGAAGGAGGAGTGGAGTCACAAATGTCCAGGCAGATCTTGTGTCACCTTTGCCTTGGAAATACAGATGAGAGACCTTCACTTAATTCAGACTTCATCGTTATTTACTTATTTCCTCATATCTCTCTAACCTTGGTGTTGTTAGATTGGGTAGAACAAGAAGCTGGTCTAGCTGGGATAAGGAAGAATTATAACTTTAAATTTACTCTTTTATTAAATCTGTTTGGGTACATTAATTTTAGAGTGAGGCTGTTGTCAACGCTAAGGTGAGCAGGGAAGATTTGTTAGTGAAGATTGAACATCTGTGGAGCCTACCCAGATTTTATCCTGGATAGAGACAAAATGGTCTCAAGTAGTGAATTTCCAGGGGCAGTCTTAAGCAAAAAACTATAGTTATTTTATTTTGTTTTATAATTGTTCTCTATACCTTCTGATTTTCCAGTGTGCTGAAAATGTAATATTCATTTTATTTATTTCTATTTGCAGAAATGACTTAATGAACTTTCCTCTTTGTTATCCTTTAATAATAAACTATCATTCCCTAAATGGGCTACATTTTCATGCTCTGTGCACCATTATTTTCATTAAAGTCTCCTTTCTCCTGCAAAATATTTGTTCCTGATTACAGAATAATCTATTATTACTTGTAACAGAAGTTTAAAAAGATAGACAAACCCTATGAAAAGTAAATTTTAAAAGGATAAAATAAAATAGTAAATAAAAAACAAAAATTGCACTACACAGACAAAATAACTATTATATTGTATCTTTCGATAGATATGCTCATATATAAAAAAATGAATTTTTACATACTATATTTTTAAACTAATTTTAAACATTACTTGTGGCCATTTTCCCCATCATCAATTTTAAAGCTTCTCTTGTATTTCATTGTATGGGCATTTCAATTTATTTAATAGTTCCATATTTGGGGACATTTTAGTTGCTTTTTTAAAAAATAGCACGATGAATATTATTGAAGAAGATTTTTACTTTGATTTCTGCAGTAAGCCTTCTAAAAACTTCATGTTTTATTATTATTATTTACTTCTTGTATTTGATGTCCATCTATTTTATTTGTATCCATTGTTCTTGTCCTTATGGCATATTCTCTGACCACTGACAACTAGACTGCTAGTTCATTGATTTTCTCTTACTACTTCTGGATAAAGACAATTTTATCTGGTGTGGGTAAAGTTGTATTAGGCTCTGTAAATCGTTTAATTGAACACTTTGGCATCATCTTAGATTTTAATCTTTAGAAACTGCTTCTTACTCAATGATCAGCAGAAGTAGTACTCAAAGAAGAATGTGGAGCTAAAGTATTCCTGGAGGAAAATTTGATCAATCTTTTTAATCTCTGAACTTAAGCATTACAAGCCAAAGGTCTGTAATTAATTTGGTTTTGCATCTCCTGAAGTTGCATGTTATTAGTGTTAGTGACCTCTTTTTTATTCCACTATTAATCAGAATAACAAAGACCATCTGGTACAAGTCACATCACAGGGAAGTCCAATTACCTATGGGTTTTCCTGTGTGTAGTTCCGATTGGATTTACACCTGTTATGTCTAAATGATGTCGTCCACAGAAATGACTTGGCTGTTACATGCCTATGGTCTTCACAGCTGGGTTCTAAGAGCCATATAGAGAAAGGGGAAGAAAGAATTGAGCCATTTGCAATTAAGTCTTTCCTGGAAATTGTAAATGCTCTCTTAAATGCTCTATCTTTTTTACCTTTGGATATGTTGATTTGAATAGAACAAAACCAAAGAAGACTATTTAGAGTTTTGTAATTATGTCAGGATATCACTCATCTATTCATTTTTCCTCCATATAGTTAATTAAAATGGTTGTAGTAAGAACAAAGGTTTATTTTCCTCATTTATACTTCAGCTTTTTAATGGAAAGAACCTAAACAAATTTAATATTCTAGCAATCTATCCAATATTAAAAATGAGAATCTCAATAATAATCTCAATTGTTTGCTTGTTCTCATATGAAACTTTTGAATATTTAGAGATGGCATTTCAAGATTTGTTTCTTACTTATTTTTCTTCTTGCCAGTGAATATTATTTTCAAAAACACCTTATATTATTTAGTTAATTAAGTACCTAAACTAATTTTGATAAATGTCTTCTCTTTTCTAAAATACAATCATGTAATTAATTGCATTAACTGAATCATAATCTGGGTTTGCTTCTCATTTTCACCTTTTCTTCAAGTAGCTATTTTCAAATACTTTGTGAATTATACAGTTGTTCTTCAGAGCCTGAATAGTCATATCATTCTGGATTAAAATGCTTGTCAATCATTGATCTCAATTTCACATCTAATATCTAAATTTAGTTCATACAAATCACAATTGCAAATTATCTTCTTGACAGGGGAGAAATTTCATAGTCAGATACTCTACATAGATAACGGCCATGATTTAGAGACAAAATTTTGGCTTAATTTATTTATATTATTTAATCAACATTTTTCAAAAATAGTCTTCATTGAAAGCAGGAGGCTGGTGTGGTGGCGCATGCCTGTAATCCTAGCACTTTGGGAGGCTGAGGTGGGCAGATCACCTGAGGTCAGGAGTTCGAGACCAGCATGGCCAACATGGTAGAATCCCGTCTCTTCTAAAAAAAAATACAAAAATTAGCTGGGCGTGGTGGTGGGCACCTATAATTCCAGCTGCTTGGGAGGCTGAGGCAGGAGAATCACTTGAACCCGGGAGGCGGAAGTTGCAGTAAGCTGAGATCACACCACTACACTCCAGCCTGGGCAACAGAGTGAGACTCTTAAAAAAAAAACAAACTAAAAAAGAAAGCAGAAAATAACAGATTTCAACAGTCTGTTTAGATGGGAATAATGAAAGTATATCCTATAAATGCATTAGGATAAAACATTATTGTTAATTTAAAGATTGCATATAAAGGCATTCTTCTTACTGAAGTTTTATAGATCTACACATTTGATAATTTGTTTTTTCTTACAATATGTCACTGGTATTATCATCTGAAGAATTCATATAATAAAAAATGATTTATCATACTTTAGATATATCATGTTCTTCATGATTCTTCTTTCAAGAATAAATGTAGAATTTCTCTCTCTTCTTGAGAGAAGACAGGAAGAACTCCAATGCTGAGAAAACAATAATATTAAAGGGCAAAAAAGATTTAGAGTTATATTTTAATATAGAAAGTCATAGACCTCTTTCCAGTTGAGGCAGAAAAAGTTGTCTTTAGTAAATATAAGATGCAAACAAATCACATGGATGGCTTTGTTGAGGCAAAATGCTAGATATCTTAAGGAGATATAATGAGCTACATTTTAATAACACAAAAGATGCAAAAATATCTTTAAATAGATTACTCTAGATTTGAACAAAAAAAGTGTTCTGTCCTTGCAATAAAGAATATATTAGGTTGGCACAAAAGTAATTGCAGTTTATGCCATTAAAAGTAATGCCATTACTTTCTTTTCTTTGAGACAGAGTCTCACTCTGTCACCCAGGCTACAGCGCAGTGGCACAATCTTGGCTCACTGCAATCTCTGCCTGCCAGGTTCAAGTGATTCTTGTGCCTCAGCCTCCTGAGTAGCTGGGATTACAGACATGCACCACGTTACCTGGCTATTTTTTTGTATTTTTAGTAGAGATGAGTTTTAACCATGTTGGCCAAGCTGGTCTGGAATTCCTGGCCTGAGGTGATTCACCCCCCTTGGCCTCCCAAAGTACTGGGATAACAGGCATGAGCCAATGCCATTACTTTTAATGGCAATACCTGCAATTACTTTTGCACCAACCTAATATAAAGTAGCAGCATATAATGTAAAATGAGAAGAAATATGGAAAATATACATACAGCTAAAATGACTGAAACAAGTGAGTAGTGTGCTTATTTATTAAAATACTATGTTAATAATTAAATGATGTTTAACTTTGATTTGTAGATGAAAGGAGTTGCTACTAGAGTTAAATAATTTTTATCCTAAATTTTGTATGTTAGCTGGGTGCTCTGGCATGCGCCTGTAATCCCAGCTATTCAAGGGGCTGAGGCAGGAGAAACCCTCAAGACCAGGAGTTCAAGACCAGCCTGGGCAACACCCTGAGACCCTGTATCTAAAATAACCAACAAAGTAAATAAATAAATAAATAAATAAATAAATTTTGTGTGTTGCCATTTTTTGCATATTACACTGCATTCATTGAATAGTATGTAGAATATCTCTTAAATGAGGTATACCTTTCAAACTTCAGTTCACCATTTACATTGCAAGGCATCAGGATGTGAGGGACTGTGGTTCAGAAAACTTGAGCTTTAGTCCTAAGTTTTTTACTGATTCACTATGTAGAACAAAAACACATCAAGAATAAAAACAACAACAAAAAACCCAATAATTTATTTACCCTAGTTTTGATGCTCCACATCTGTAAAATTGTTAGTTTAGTCTTGATAAGTCATCTCTAAGACCTTTTATATTTTTAGTAATCTATTAGTTGAAAGAATGAGAAAAGTAAGCTAGTTCACAATCTATACAAGCTCTCATCTGATCAGAGGAACCCAATGCAATTGGGAAGAATTTTAGAATTCTTTCCTAAAAGAGCAGATATGGAGAATTCCAACTAAAGTGTAATTGCAGCAATTGGTTATTGCTAATTTGGTAGGTAACCAGAAAAACTTTCTACTCAATTATTTCAAATATGGAATATTTTAATTTTATGTATTTTATATTATATTAATTTAAAATATGAAATATTTACTATGCAGAAAATCATATAAACCTGTACTTACTACCTGATAACATATTTAAGAATCACAAAAATATGTCAATGATGAAATAGTAAAACTCTAAAAAAAATTAATGGGCTGGGCGCAGTGGCTCATACCTGTAATCCCAGCACTTTGGGAGGCCGAGGCAGGTGGATCACCTGAGGTCAGGAGTTTGAGACCAGCCTGACCAACATGGTGAAGCCCTGTCTCTACGAAAAAAAAAAAAAAAATGGCCGGGTGTGGTGGCAGACACCTGTAATCCCAGCTACTAGGGAGACTGAGGCAGGAGAATCACTTGGACCCGGGAGGTGGAGGTTGCAGTGAGCCGAGATTGCACCATTACACTCCAGCCTGGGTGACAGAGCAAGACTCTGTCTCCAAAAAAAGAAAAGAAAAAAAAAAAACTAATGTTGGGGCAGATTTTTCAAAAAGTTTTTATCTTTCAGATATATTCGGTGGTACTGTCAGTATTCTCTGACTCATTGACTCTGTTGGAAGAAATGCTTATCACAGCAAACCTCATTTTTCAGATAGGAAATGGAACTCGCCGCTACAAAGAGGGGAAATGTAGAAGAATATGACAGCTTCCATCCTATTCTTCTCATCTCCATATCTTTTCCTGATAAAGGCATATCTTGTTTGAATATCGAACTTGGTTTAAGATTTGACATTTCTAATTGAACTCTTCTGGCTTTTTTCCTTAGAAAATCCCAGTTCTCAGGAGCACACATTCTCTGCTTATATAGGTGTAAAGTGACCCAAAACAAGCTCTAACCATGCAAGGAGACACAATAATTTTAGTGTTTGTTATGGGAAGAAGAGCATTAGCAAGCCCATTTGTCCTGAGAACAAAGCTTTCACCAATCACCTCTATCTGCATTTTCATCTCTGATCATGTTATTTCAAATGGTCTTAAACTGTGTATTATTGGCTACCTGTTTTACATTTTATTTTATAGTATCATTAAAGCTCCTGTGCTCAGTTAGCACTTACCTATAACACTGTTCACACTCCTGGATCTTAGGAAAAAAAGACTCTGAGTGAGGAATAATTTGAGGAAATTTAATAATTTCATAACTTAATGTCAAGATTTTGAGTCAGTTTGCACTTGGTTCTTCTCTGACCTTCTCCCTATTTGAGTAATTTGTTTTCAAAGGGAATTGATACAGAGGATGAATATTACAAAATGGTTTAACTTTATTTCATGTCATTCTTAAGAGCTAAATTATTTTTTTGAAACTTCCTTATTTTCCTACATTCCTCAGACTATTCTGGTGTCTAAATTCTTGTAAAACAAGACTTTTAAGGACAAATTTCTTTGTATTTTTTTACCTGTTTTTGAAAACTTATTTCAAAGCATATAAATTTTGACTTCATAATTGACATTTAAGCCCATTGTATATATAAAGCACATGAAGTACTTACTAAACACACAGAACAAGAAATGGAAAGAGAATATACAAGTGAGTACAAGTAAAACTAAGATTTTAGAGAAGACCTTTTTTTGAAATTATAGATAACATAAGAAATGCCTTTTTAAAATAGTAGAATCTTGCTATAATTGAATCTTAAATTTATTTTTCCTAAAAACTCCATGTATATTAATGCCTATTGCAAAGCCCAATTACTTTGAAATGCATATTGCACAAACAGGTCCACATATTCTCTAAAAGAGAAGAAAGTTTTATCTTTGCACATCACAAACTGAGCTCTAAGGATTAAACGTGTATTTTATTCTTCCAGAGAAAGAAGCCCAGACTAACCCCTTCCAAAAAATGCATGTAAACTAAAGGGAGGTCCATCCACCCTTCCCAAACAAGCAGAATTGTGAATAGCAATGAACAGATTCCTCTTTTTCCTGTGTACTCTGCGAAAGTGTTTGAGTAAAGAATAATTGCATTTATTTCTCCTCCTCCTCTTTTTTCCTTCTTCTTGTTCTTCCTTTTGTGGTAATTATTGCCAGATACAATTAACCGTAATTTGACATTATGCTTCATGGATATTACTGCATTAAGTATATTCTGATCAATTAAGCCACGTGAGTCACAAATTAAAGAACACATCATCACATTAATTTATCTGGTAGTAAATTCTGGAGCTGCCAAATCTGCACAGAGTTCAAGGGAAGACTATGAAGACTTGACGATTGGCTGTTGAAAAAGATCATATGTAAACAATAGGCACAAACAGTTCACCTCGATCTGTAGGATAAAGAGTAGAAACTTTCATCCATTTCAATGTATACTGTCTACGCTCTATAATAACTTGTTGTTTCCTCAAAACCTTCCTTAAGATTCATTATAATCTGATGCCACCTGGATAAAAACCTTGGTATGGTATGCGAGGTACTGAACAAAAAGAGATGGGACTTGGAAGATACCATCAATTGATGTATTTGTTTGTTTGTTTTTGACTTTTGTTTTGTTTTGTTTTTCTTTGTGAGGGAGTCTCGCTCAGTCACCCAGGCTGGAGTGCAGTGGCGAGATCTCAGCTCGCTGCAACCTCCGCCTCCCGGGTTCCAGCGATTCTCCTCTCCAGCCTCTCAGGTAGCTGGTATTACAGGCGCCCGCCATCACACCCAGCTAATTTTTGTATTTTTAGTAGAGACAGGGTTTCACCATGTTGGCCAGTTTGGTCTCAAATTCCTGACCTAAGTTGATCTGTCCGCTTTGGCCTCCCAAAGTGCTGGGATTACAGGTGTGAGCCAGCACACCTGGCCCATGGATTGACTTTTGGTCCTGTCTGACATACAGTAGTTTATAAATGTAAATTATTTTAAAGCAATTTAATCCTTAATCATTTTCAGAAAATTACACTCGGATTAAAAATGAAACAAAAGAAATTTAAAAAACAATTGCTAGTATCATGAAGATATCTCAAATGAAATCATGTATCAATAGTATTTTAAGGTCAAGAATGTTAGATGACCAAATCTGAAGATCTGATAATGACATAGAAAAGGGGAAAAGAAAAATTATAAATGCATTGGTTGTTATTTAGCCTCACACATTTGATTTGCCTATTCAATTCTTTTCTTTATTGAAAACTGATTTTTTAAATTTAGTATAAATTTATATTTAGAATGAATAAATTTAGTATAAATAAAATGAATTATATAGCAATCATTAAATGGACATTGGTATTCTCTCTATTACCAATTTCTATCTGTGATCATTGTCAAGCCACTTAATTTTCTTATACGAAAGATTCTCTGTAATTTTAATAAAAATTTTAGTATCATTTCTATAGCAGTGGTATGAACATTCATTAAGATGTATATAAAGTCAGTGATTATGACTAGAAACTATTTTAGAGAAATAATTTTTATAAATAAATATGTTACCTAAAGACAACCTTCCAAATTTGCAATTTATAAAAATTCAAATTTTCTATGATGAACTGCATTTATCATCTATATTAATGTGAAGCTGAGAAGCAGTTATTGCAAATAATGCAGAATACCCAGAACATCTTTCCTTGATTGTGAAAAAGACTATAATTGAATTGCTCTTGAAATATAATTGTGATACAAGGCGTTTTCTATATGCATAAGATTGACTAATAGTCCAATCACTTACACTTAGCCATATGGTTATGAGTAGCTTGCAGCTGACTACGGATTTTACATTACAATTAGGAAGGACATACTTTTAAAACCTTCAAGAGGAAATTTTACTAATGATGCATTACATTTTAAATTGTGATATATCCAAATCCATATTTAAGAAAACATTCAGCTTTCATCACGTTTCTAAATTCATATTTTTAAAAAATATAGTTTTTATCACATAAATACTACATGCAGTACCCTTCAACCTGTCTAATCACTAGAAGGATAAGATAGTACTAAAAAAGGGATGACAGGGGCGAAATTTGAAAAAAACAAAGTGCATTTTAACGTGTGATATGGTTTGGCTGTGTCCCCACCCAAATCTCATCTTGAATTGTACTCCCATAATTCCCATGTGTTGTAGGAGGGACGCAGTGAGACATAATTAAATCATGGGGTGGGGCGGTTTTGCCCATACTGTTCTCATGGTAGTGAATAAGTCTCATTAGATCTGATGGTTTTATCAGGGGTTTTTCTGCTTTTGTGTCTTCCTCATTCGCTGTTTGCCTGCTGCCGTTCATGTAAGATGGAACTTGTTCCTCCTTGCCTTCCGCCATGATTGTGAGGCTTCCCCAGCCACATGGAATTGTAAGTCTAATTAAATCTCTTTCTTTTGCAAATTTCCCAGTCTCAGGTATGTCTTTAACAGCAGCGTGAAAACCGACTAATGCAGTAAATTGGTACCAGTCGAGTGGGGCGTTGCTGAAAAGATACCCAAAAATGTGGAAGCAACTTTGGAACTGTGTAACAGGCAGAGATTGGAACAGTTTGGAGGGCTCAGAAGAAGACAGGAAAATGTGGGAAAGTTTGGAACTTCCTAGAGACTTGTTGAATGGCTTTGCCCAAAATGTTGATAATGACACAGACAATAAGGTCCAGGCTGAGATGGTCTCAGATGGAGATGAGGAATTTGTTGGGGACTGGAGCAAAGGTAACCCTTGTTATGTTTTAGCAAAGAGACTGGTGGCATTTTGCCCCTGCCCAAGAGATTTGTGGAAATTTGAACTTGAGAGATGATTTAGGGTATCTGCTGGAAGAAATTTCTAAGCAGCAAAGCATTCAAGAGGTGACTTGGGTGCTGTTAAAGGCATTCAGTTTTATAAGGGAAACAGAGCAAAAAAGTTAGGAAAATTTGTTGCCTGACAATGCGATAGAAAAGAAAATCACATTTTCAGAGGAGAAATTCAGGCCATCTGCAGAAATTTGCATAAGTAATGAGGAGCTGAAGATTAATCCCCAAGATAATGGGGAAAATGTCTCCATGACATATCAGAGGTCTTCATGACAGCTCCTCCCAGCACAGGCCTGAGGCCTAGGAGCAAAAGATGGTTTCATGGTCCAGGCCCAGGGTCCCATGCTGTATGCATCCTAGGGACGTGGTGCCCTGCATCCCAGCCACTCCAGCCATGGCCGAAAGGGGCCAATGTAGAGCTTGGGCCATGGCTTCAGAGGGTACAAGTCACAAGCCTTGGCAACTTCCACGTGGTGTTGAGCCTTTGAGTGCACAGAAGTCAAGAATTGAGGTTTGGAAACCTCCACCTAGATTTCAGAAGATGTATGGAAATTTCTGGATGTCCAGGCAGAAGTTTGCTGCAGGGGCAAGGCTTCATGGAGAACCTCTGCTGGGGAAGTGCAGAAGGAAAATGTGGGGTCAAAGCCCCCACACAGTCCCTACTAGGGCACTGCCTAGTGGAGCTGTGAGAAGAGGGCCACCGTCCGTCCTTCTGTCCCCAGAATGGTAGATCCACTGACACCTTAAACCATGCGCCTGGAAAAGCCACAGACACTCAACACCAGCCCATGAAAACAGCCAGGAAGGAGGCTGTACCCTGCACAGCCAAAGGTGCAAAGCTGCCCAAGACCATGGGAACGTACCTCCTGCATCAGCATGACCTGGATGTTAGACATCGAGTCAAACGAGATCATTTTGGAGATTTAAGATTTGACTGCCCCACTGGATTTTGGACTGGCATAGGGCCTGTAGCTCCTTTGTTTTAGTCAATTTCTCCCATTTCAAATGCCTGTATTTACCCAATCCCTGTACCCCCACTGTATCTAGGAAGTAACTTACCTGCTTTTGATTTTACAGGCTCATAGGTGGAAGGGACTTACCTTGTCTCGGATCATACTTCAGACTGTGGACTTTTGTGTTAATGCTGAAATGAGTCAAGACTTTGGGGGACTGTTGAAAAGGCATGATTGGCTTTGAAATGTGAAGATATGAGATTTGGGAGGGGCCAGGGGTGGAATGATGTGGTTTGGCTGTGTCCACACCCAAATTTCATCTTGAATTGTACTCCCATAACTCCCACATGTTGTGTGTGGGACTTGGTGTGAGATAATTGAATCATGGAGGCAGTTTCCCCCATACTGTTCTCATGGTAGTGAATATTCTCACTAGATCTGATGGTTTTATCAGGGGCTTCTGCTTTTGCATCTTCCTCATTCTCTCTTTTCCTGCTGCCACCCATGTAAAATGGGACTTGCTCCTCCTTGACTTCCACCATGATTATGAGACTCCCCCAGCTGCATGGAACTGTAAGTCCAATTAAACCTCTTTCTTTTGTAAATTGCCCAGTCATGGGTATGTCTTTATCAGCAGTGGGTAAACAGACTAATACAACATGATTTAAATGTTATAATCCTTAAAGACAGGAATAGGTCCTATTTCAAATATGTATATATGTATAATCTTTATAAACCTTATTAGATATGTATAGGTTCTTCTTCTCCTAAAGGTAGCATTCAACAAACATTTCAAATGTATTTTGGGATTCAAATACAATGGTTCCCCCCACAATATCGAATCCCTACTTTTGTGTCTAATTTCACAATCATCCTGCTCTTTATCTTCACTTCAGCAACACTGGTCTATTTTTATAAATCAAGCTGTCAAATCCTACAGCATGCAGTAAGCTCTTACCCAGAGGTCCCTCAAACTGGAATGCTCTTCCTTCTTTGGTTACTTTTCCATCAAATCTTACTCTTGATTAGTTTAATCCTTCTGATTCTCTAATTTGTTTATTCATTCTGATGCCATGATCTTAGTGTTTGACATGACCACTGCTCAACACTTGCATGATTTGTTTTTCTATATCTGTTGAAAACTTGTGTTATTTTATACTTAAAATCTCCCCTTTAATTTTTGATTAATATATTTACATCAAAAGGAATTGTTCAATTATTATGCAAAAAGAAATTTGATCAAATAAATGAACTTTCCATGAATATGTATTTTTAATATGTTTTTAAAATATTACTTAGACATACAACACTTTAGGGAATTTCATGTAATGAGTTGAGAAGACAGTAGCATCAGATCTCTTCCCATAGACTTAGAAATACAAAAACTCAAGTAAGTCACCATAGTGATTTGCCCTGAAAAGGTATTCAAGGCTATATGCCTTCTTTATAATCTCTTCCTTCTCTGCAATTGTACCAATTAGCTTGCCTCACTGTTATGAAAATTATCACATGCATATTGTGCTGATGTTATGCTGTTTCCCTTATTTTATTTTACTCTATGTGTCTAGTGGTATGCTTGGTCTTTTTACATATTATACAGTGGAAGAGACCTGTAGATGTTAGACACTCAAAACATATTTAATTAATGTAAATTAAAAATTAAAATTAGTTTTAGGCGTTTTGAAGATGGAAAGATACTTTTTTTAGAATCATAGGAAGACATTTATATTTCTCCATGATTGTCCTAAAAGCGCTTTTATTCCAACCTAAAACACCCACATGACTATGGGTAGAAAATAGTAAGCATTTTATAAACATACTCTTAATAAATTAATGACAGTCCTTCATCATTAAATGGGAAATTCATGCAATGGTTGTTAAAATAACCAAAACAATTTAATGACAATTATGTCATGTCATTCACACAAAATGCATATTGAAAGGAGAAATGATATCGTGTGGAAGTAATTATAACCATGACAGTACTGATCCCACTGACCATTCAAAGTTCAATTAACTAAGTTTCTAAATTTTAAAACCATTATTATTCTGGTGAATAGTGCGCTTTCATTTCCCACAACATATGCCCAATATTATTGATCAGAAATATTCTTATGTATAATAAAATAAATACATAGAATTCATGTGGGGGAAATATTCTCAGTTGATTGATTTGTGAATATTTAATAGTTTGGTAAAGTCTTGTAAACATCAATATCATTCTCTTAACATAAAATAATTTAATAATATACAGTAGAATATAATTATTTTTCCTCAATTTTAGCAAAAGAATAAAGAAAACTGTAAAATATGCCTTTGATGAAAGATAAGTCAGCATATTAAATGTTAAAACACACAAACATAGTCATTATAATCAAACGCACACATTTAAGGATAGAGTTTATTAAGTTTAAATAGCAAAATCTTTCAGGCACTGTTTATGTTTTTTGATTGTGTCATATCTAATTACATTATTATACCAATACAGATTTATGAACATATATAATAAATGTAATAAATTTTTAGAGCATAAAGCAAAAATTCAAAAAGATTTTTCAAAAAATCCTAGTTAATGATAAAGGTAAGGGAGTTAAAAAGTAAATACCCATGCTTTAATTTATGCCTGAAAAAGCTGATTCTAAAACACTGATGAATTTGATTCAGTTAAAACCCTGGAAAAGATCACATATGCAAACTCTGACTCTACAGAAGCCAAATTTGAAATCGGTAAGTTATTCAAATAACTAAAAAAGTAAAGTTACCTTAACAATAAAGGCCTTCCTGATAATTCTAGGACTTTTTAAGAACAATTGCCAACTTCTAGAAAAGTTGCACATGCAATAGAGAGTACTTCCTACCACCCCTGTCTCCAAACCATATAAGAACAAAAGTTTAAAGCCTATTAGGCTATAATACTTGCTTACAAACAAAAATTTCTCATAAATAAATTTAGTACAACCATCAGTAGTGGGAAATAAATATTGATATATTACTATCATCTACAACTCATGTGATTAAGGTTTCACCAAATGTCTGAATAATGCCTTTTCCAGCAAAAACTCCAGTTCAGAATCACATATTAGTTACAGTTTATTGTGTTTCTTTAATCTCTCTTGGTCTTGATTGATTCTTTATCTTTTCTTTCATTCTTTTTACCTTTTACATGTTTGAAGATCATAAGGCACTTCTATTGTGGAAGGTCCTTCCATCAGTATTTGTCTGATTATTAGGTTATTTATATTGACAGGAATATTGCAAAGGTGACACTGTGTTCTTATTGCATCCTATCAGTTGATACAGGATTTTAATTTTTCCCATTATTGATTCTGTTTTAATGAGAGTGGGTACTCTTGCCTTATTCTGAAAGTTAGAGGGAAAGTTTTCAACATTTTACCATTATATATGGCGTTTACTTTAGGAGTTTTGGACCTTCATAATTTGACAGCTCTGTAAGATAATAAAATTTTTATTCTACTTATAGCATGCTAAATATTTTTATCATGAAAGTTTTTTGAATTTTAAAAAATATTTATTTTGTATGTATTGAATTCATTGTATGATTCTTCTTCCTTTGATATGGTGAGTGGTATTGATGAACTTTTCAAATGTTTAATGAACTATATTTCCATTACTGAAATAATTCTAAACAGGTTGTGATGCATTGTCCTTGTTTATTTCTGAATTCAGTTTGCTAGTTTTTTGTTTAGAATTTTTCATATCTATTTTTGTGAAAGAGATTGGCCTAAAGTTTTCTTTTATTCTTGTCAAGGTTTGATGTCAAGGTTATGCTCACCTTATATAACAAATTTGAAAATTTGACTGGTCCTGGTGGCTCATGCCTGTAATTTCAACAATTTCAGAGGCCAAAGTGGGAGGATTGCTTGAGCTCAGGAGTTCTAGACAAGCATGGGCAACACAGTGAGATCCTCTCTCTACAAAATATAAAAAAATTAGCTGGGCATGGTGGTGCATGCCTGTGGTCCCCAGCTACTTGGGAGGCTGATGTGGGAGAATCATTTGGGCCCGGGAGGTTGAGGCAGTGAGCCATGATTGCACCACTCCACTCTTACCTAGGCAACAGAGCAAGACCCTGTCTCAAATAAATAAATACATAAAAATAAAGAGTTTGAAAATGTTTCTTCTTTTCCTATTCTTTGGGAAAATTTGTTTACAATCTGCAGCATTCACTTATAAAGTGAATATGTCCTAGAGTTTTCTGTGACAGATTTAAAATTACAGATCCAAAGTTCTTAAAATTCTATTTTGTATTGGATAGTCTTCCCTTAGATTCAAAAAAAGAGGAAAAAGATAGAAAGATCCTGGGACAATGACTTGGAAGAAGGTAATTTAGTTAGTAAGGTAGCCCATAGAACAGGAGTGAGGGACTAGGGAAATTGAGAGAGAAGGAGGAAAGCTGAAACAAATCTATATAATCAAGCTGTTAACCATTCTAGATGATTGTGGTTTGATCCCCTGGGAGTTGATAGGTTGGTGTGAAGACTGCACCTGAAAGTTGTCTGTCTTAGTCCTGGAAATGATAAATGTTCATTCATTAGTGTCTGTGCACCCATTGGTCAAAGGTTGTCATATGAGATGTTAACTTCCTTATGCTTACACTTCTGAGCTATACATACTTTAAAGCTAAGCTGGTTTCTGCTGTGTCCTGACTATTGTTTTAGATAAAGACAAGGCAAAAAGCAAAGATGAGTTGTGTAGGGCAGTCAAGGTGTTATCGCCACATGTTTGGGCACAGATAGTTGTCGTAGCAATGATTGTATAAAGAGGTTAACCCCGTGGAGGTGAGGCAGGGCAAAAGTATTTAAACAGTCAGGGGAGATGCAGTGGCTCATGCCTGTAATCCCAACACTTTGAGAGGCCAAGGCAGAGGGGTCACTTGAGGTCAGAAGTTCCAGACCAGCCTGGCCAACATGGTGAAACCCTGTCTCTATTAAAAATACAAGAATAAGCCAGGCCTGGTGGCAGGCACCAGTAATCCCAACTACTCAAGGGGCTGAGATGGGAGAATCGCTTGAACTGGGGAACTGGAGTTTGCAGTGACCCAAGATTGCACCGCTGCATTCCATCCAGGGCAACAGAGTGAGACTCTGTCTCACAAAAAATAAATAAATAAATAAACAAAAAATTTAAAAAATAGATTTTCTATTCCATCTCAAGTCAGTTTTGCTAAAAATACAACAACAACAAAATCCTTAATAATACTGATTTTCTCTGTTGTACTTTATAGGACATTTCATTAACTTCTGCTTTTACTTTTATTATTGCCGACCTTCTATTTCATAGTGTTTAATTTTTGTTCTTTTTCTAAGCTTTTGACATCAATGATTAGATCTGGTTTTCTTTTTTTTTTTCTTTTTCTTTTTTTTTTTTTAGTATTTATTGATCATTCTTGGGTGTTTCTCAGAGAGGAGGATGTGGCAGGGTCATAGGGTAATAGTGGAGAGAAGGTCAGCAGATAAACACGTGAACAAAGGTCTCTGGTTTTCCTAGGCAGAGGTCCCTGCGGCCTTCCGTAGTGTTTGTGTCCCTGGGTACTTGAGATTAGGGAGTGGTGATGATTCTTAACAAGCATGCTGCCTTCAAGCATCTGTTTAACAAAGCACATCTTGCACTGCCCTTAATCCATTTAACCCTGAGTTGACACAGTACATGTTTCAGAGAGCACGGGGTTGGGGTTAAGGTTATAGATTAACAGCATCCCAAGGCAGAAGAATTTTTCTTAGTACAGAACAAAATGGTGTCTCCTATGTCAACTTCTTTCTACATAGACACAGTAACAATCTGATCTCTCTTTCTTTTCCCCACATCTCCCCCTTTTCTTTTCGACAAAACCGCCATCGTCATCATGGCCCGTTCTCAATGGTCACTGTCTCTTCAGAGCTGTTGGGTACACTTCCCAGATGGGGCGGCCTGGCAGAGGCGCTCCTCACTTCCCAGACAGGGCAGCCGGGCAGAGGCACTCCTCACTTCCCAGACGGGGTGGCCGAGCAGAGGCGCTCCTCACTTCCCAGACGGGGCGGCCGGGCAGAGGCGCACCTCAATTCCCAGACGGGGTGGCGGCCAGGCAGAGGCGCCCCTCACCTCCCAGATGGGGCAGCCAGGCAGAGATGCCCCTCACCTACCAGACGGGGTGGCCGGGCAGAGGCACCCCCCACTTCCCAGACAGGGTGGCTGGGCAGAGGCTCTCCTCACCTCCCAGACGATGGGTGGCCAGGCACAGGCACTCCCCACCTCCCAGGTGGGGCGGCCGGGCAGAGGCGCCCCTCACCTCCCAGACGGGGCGGCCGGGCAGAGGCGCCCCTCACCTCCCAGACGGGGCGGCCGGGCAGAGGCGCCCCTCACCTCCCAGACGGGGCGGCTGGGCAGAGGCTCCCACTTCCCAGATGGGGCGGCCGGGCAGAGGCGCTCCTCGCTTCCCAGACAGGGCGGCCGGGTAGAGGCGCTCCTTGCTTCGCAGACAGGGTGGCGGCCGGGCAGAGGCGCCCCTCACTTCCCAGACAGGGCGGCTGGGCAGAGGGGCTCCCCACATCCCAGACGATGGGCGGCCAGGCAGAGACGCTCCCCACTTCCTAGACGGGGTGGTGGCTGGGCAGAGGCTGTAATCTTAGCACTTTGGGAGGCCAAGGCAGGCGGCTGGAAGGTGGAGGTTGTGGCGAGCCGAGATCATGCCACTGCACTCCAGCCTGGGCAACACTGAGCATTGAGTGAGCAAGACTCTGTCTGCAATCCCAGCACCCCGGGAGGCCAAGGCGGGCAGACCACTCGAGGTCAGGAGCCGGAGACCAGCCTGGTCAACAGGGCGAAACCCCATCTCCTCCAAAAATACAAAAACCAGTCAGGTGTGGTGGCGCGCACCCGCAATCCCAGGCACTCGGCAGGCCGAGGCAGGAGAACCACGGGAGCCCGGGGCAGGGAGGCTGCAGCGACCTGAGACCACGGCAGTACAGTCCAGCCTTGGCAACAGAGGGAGACCAAAGAAAGAAAGAAAGGGGAGAGAAGGAGACCGAAGAAAGAAAGAAAGAAAGAAAGGGGAGAGGGAGAGGGAGAAGGAGAGGGAGAGGGAGAGGGAAAGGGGTAGATCTGGTTTTCTGTTTCTCTTCTTTTTCAGCTAGTCAGTAAACATTATACAATTCCCTTTAATACATTAGTGCTGACCCTTTTGTTTTAATATGTTCCACTTTTACCATCATTCATTTCAAAATGCTTTCCATTTTCTATTCAAATTTCCTTATTCACACATAGCTTTCTATTTCAAAGTTCACAATTTAATTTTCAACCTTTTGAATATTTTGTATCAATAGTTATATTTTTGTTTCTGAGTTCAAGCTTAATATCATTGTGGTAAGATAGCATACTTCGCATGATTTCATTTAACATTTGTTGAGGTTTGTATTCTAGCCCAGCATTTGGCCAATTCTGGTAAATATTCTGGTGGTCTTGAAAAAAACTACATTCTACATTTGTTTGGTGTAATGTTCTGTACATATCTACCAGGTCAACTGGATTAATTTTATTCCTCAAAAGTGTTATATTCTTAATGAATTTTTGTCTCTTTGCTTCCTCAATTCCAGAAAAAGAAAGTGTTTTTTCAATATTATTTTAGGTTTATATCCTTCTCCTTGACACCTATGTCAATTTCTGAATGATATATTTGAGACTATATTAATAGGTGCATAAAATTTTAAGGCCTTTTTACTGTTATCAAATATTTTTCTTTATTACTATTTTTTTGTTTAAAGTCAACTAACCTAAAACTCACTTAAGTTAGTATTTTTTTAAGTCTGCCATAGGGGCTTAGATACAGATATAGACCTTACTCTTTTACAAATAGTCTTCCCTAGTAGCTTCTCAGCAATATAATCTCTAACAGATTACCAAATTCTCTCTCACTCTACCAAAAGCATCAGAGCAACCTGTTAATCCTTTGTGGATTTCATAAGTATTTTTAGACTATGTGGGTGTTAGTGGGCCTTACATTTATTAACTTTAAAAACCATCATGAAACATCCACAAATTCTAGTATTTACTGAAAGTATTTGCTTGCCTGAAAATTTTCCCCCAATGAGAAATGGAAAAAGTATCTGATATTAGTATAGCTATTATCTTTTTGTTGGTTGAACACTTAAATACTTTAAAAATATGTTTGCTTTTCATATTCCTGTATAATGTATTTAAGATGTTTCTCTTGAGAACAAAATATCATTGAATTTTCTTGATCAATCTTTTTCTTTTAACTGAAATATTTATTACACTTGCATTTATTGTACTTGTATATTTGTATATAAATTTAACATCTTTTTTTTGCTGTTTTACTCGTCTGACTTATGTTCCATTTTGTCTTTTTTATTTTATCTTTTTTGCGCTAATTAGCCTTAGATTTCAGCTTTTTCTTTATTGTTTCCTTTACATTCTTTAACAATTTTTAAAGATTATGCTAGGGATTACGTGTCATATCCCTGATTAGAATCTAATATATAAAGTGGTACTTTTATCACTTATTAAACAAAGCAAATACATAGGAACAGTTACTTCAACTCACTTAAATTTAAGACGTATTTTGTGTATTTTAACTTTTAACAGTCACTGAGGAATGGAAACATGCCATTCCAAGTGCATCATACTTTAATTTCTGAGTTTCAAAACCATGATATAATAAAATATTTTGGAGTTTAACAAAATTTATTAATAGCTAACTGGCTCAGATTAGGATACCAGAAGTGGTATGCTGCCATAACAGATATCTGAAATACGAAGCATTGTCTCTTGAGACTCAGAGACAAAGAGAAGGTGGAAGGTCCTAAAGAACGCATAGTGAAAAGTTGAATGAAGTGAGAAAATTGTTATCAGTGATATATGATTTGTGACTAGAATCTCCATAGACTTTGTTCTAGTTTGTGTCTACAATGACTATATTGCAAATTCATCAACTGACCCACATGAAACTGAACTTACTATCAAGTCAGAATGCACAAGGGCTTTGATCAATATAGGAAAGCATTACCCAAAATTATCCATTATTCCTATGGTAGAATTACTAATTCATCAATAATCTGTTCAAACTCATAATTATTAACATCGTGTCTTATTTAAACTTATATTTTTCATTATTTTTCCTAAATAATTGAGGGCAACCCCAATGAAAGAGATTATTGAAATAAATAGTCCCTTAAAGTCACTTCTATATATTTCATATTTTAGACATGGGGATTCTGAAAAAATGGAACCTAAAACTCCTCTCTAAACATTTTGAAATTGTTATTTTGCAAGAACAATTTTTAAACATGAACGTTCTGTCAATTTGATAAACATCTACGTACTGACATTGGTTTCTTCTTAAGAATTGATTAGACTTGAGTATTATATATGTTAATAAAATAATGAAAATCAAGACAATGGCTATACTGTGTCCCCATTGCATAGTGGAAAAGCAGTGTTTTGGCAGATAGGATAAAAACAAAATTACATAAATAATAGGTTTTGTTAAAGATGAAGAAAATATTTCTACAAAAGATAAAGCACAATCACAAAACTTTAAGTGGAGAATCTATTAAAAATTTGGGGGGATAGATGGTATTTTGGGGAAAGGATTTATGCTGTCAAAAAATAGTTATGCTCAGCCTTCTGAATACATTTAATATTATTCTGTGTTGAGTAACTGAGTTGTGATGCAAATCTTTGACCCGTTCCTTAAGTTTCTCTTGTTTAGTGACAGTGAAGCAGAAACTCTAATTAAACTAATCAAAAGGCAGTTGGAGATGATGAATTTTGTTTACGTGAAAACTAGTGAAGCTGTGCTGGTCAGAAAATAATTCATCAGCTAGTAAAAAATTAGTCAAAAGGACAAATTTCTCTGTTGATATCATGCAGAACATCTTTCAATAATTAAAGTTTCCTCCTTCCATTTCAGCAGATTTTACATTTTCTGCCATCTGTTTAGAGTAGACACAGTGCTGATGTCTAATCAGCTAATGCACAACATTTTTCACAGGTAGATTTCTCTGAGTCATCAACTGCCTTTAGCCAACAGCGTATGGGTTTACTGTTGATATTCAGACATGGAGCTTCAGGAGCAGTTCTCAGAAGAGAATTTGGTTACTTGTGGTAGTCGTAATTGTTGTTTGTCAAATATTTCAAATACTCTAATCCTCAACCTCCCTACCTTCTAGGCCCGTAGTAGTATTGCACTGCCGTCTCTTTTGTTTGGAAGTGCGTTGGTTTCTAGTTTAGGTCAATGAGTCATTAGCATTTAACTGTTGAAGTCAGAACTTAGCATGTACTTGCTACAGCAAGAACTCTTAAGAGTCTTTATCTTTCCTCTGATATGGGAGCCAATATGATGTGCAAAGGTGACCACTCTGTCATCCAAAGTCTCTGAGTGATTGTAATAAACAAAGGCCCCCTGATGGACATAGAGCATAAACGAGAAATAAATATTTGTTGTTTAAAGCCTCTGAGATGCTGGGGGTTGTTTACTACTGCAGTAATTCTCAACTGAAATCCATATCACCTATGACTTTCAGAGCAGATTTCTATTCTTAAGAGTATAGCACTTTGTTTTGCAGAAATCAGTGGTGCATTATTTATTTATTTATTTATATATTGTAAAGTCTCCAAATGGTATACTAGTTTGATAGAGAGATATTTTCTGTCAAAAGCTCTCATTTCAGGTGAATTTATTATCTAAAAAGCACCTATATATCTTCATTCACATACACCAGCTTCTTGTTTCCTTGCACCAAGAAAACATTATATTGTCAAATGATAGGATTAGAATAGTCTTTCTTTAAGTGTGGTCTACAATGAAGAGCACCACAATTAATGACTTTGCTTATTAAAAATGCAGATTTCCCCAAAACCTTGCTCCAGGTCTATTGAATCTGAATTACAAGAAATTTGTGGCTGTACAGAAAATACAGAAAACAAACATTTCCAACAAGTTCTCCCAGTATTTATAATATATAGCAATATTTGAGAATCACAGCTTCCTGAATACTTTTATACAAAATTGTTATATTTATTTAGAACGTTAAAGTATCAGCCAATTTGTGTAATTTCTAGTATTAAGAGAATGGTGAGTGACAAACTTACAAAACTTGAACAGTAAACATTATTTTAGATGCAAATTGAATGATTAACTTTTTTCACAGCCTTAAAAGCTT
Organism: Pan troglodytes; assembly: GCF_028858775.2. NCBI lineage: Eukaryota > Metazoa > Chordata > Mammalia > Primates > Hominidae > Pan > Pan troglodytes. The sequence continues at coordinate 89,669,539 of NC_072411.2, forward strand.
GGAACAATTTTTGTGTTTGATTTAGCTTTTTGCTTACAAACTAAATTGTTGAACTGTGCTGTGTATCTCTTTGTATCAAAGGCTGAAAAACAGTGGCTGAGTAGAGTTTACATAAAAATATAAAATCTGTTGCAGAATGACAGGTTTAAGTTGTCTTCACGTGTGAGTTGCCAAATTTTCAAGATAGCACCATCATTTTATTTGTAAGTGAAATATTATATGTTGCACCTCAACCTTCCATTTACAGAAGTATTTTAAGGGCTACGATATAATGATATCATCCAAATTGGTGTTGTTCTGCCCTGGAGAAGTCTGAAAAAATTTGTACAAGTTAGGCTAGATTTTATCAAAATTCTTTTATACATTTCCAAACAGAACCTACATTACTGGCATTCTTAACCTCAATTGCTCTCAAAAGTGTTATTATCAACTAGCATGGGAATGAATGACCAGTGAAATTTTATTGGTGGAGAAAACAGATGCTTGCGGTGATAAATTTCTGCAGTTTAGTTAGCATGCCATGATAGACACTGTTATAATCTATTTACATACATTATATATTGCGATGCTAGGGAATTTTAAAAAGTAGTATTCAATAGTTACATGTCTACTTGAATGAATTTGGAATATGATTCCACATTAATGCCAGCACTTCTATAAATATCCCCCAAATAACTATGCAGATGATCCTGTCACTCTTTCTGGTGTAATAACATAATAGCTAAAATATTGTTTTTGAGTAGCAAAAAATACTAAGTATTTTTGAGTAGCAAAAAATACTAAGTATTTTTGAGTAGCAAAAAATACTAAGTATTTTTGAGTAGCAAAAAATACTAAGTATTTTTGAGTAGCAAAAAATACTAAGTATTTTTGAGTAGCAAAAAATACTAAGTATTTTTGAGTAGCAAAAAATACTAAGTATTTTTGAGTAGCAAAAAATACTAAGTATTTTTGAGTAGCAAAAAATACTAAGTATTTTTGAGTAGCAAAAAATACTAAGTATTTTTGAGTAGCAAAAAATACTAAGTATTTTTGAGTAGCAAAAAATACTATGTATAAATTGTGTCATTTATTTCTTACAATGACTCTATGAGGGGCATACTATTACTATCTCCATTTAATACAAGAGCAAACTGAGGTTCATAGAAGTTAAATAGATTGCCTAATTAGTTTATACTTTATTGTTCAGCTTTGTATATGACATTCCCCTTCCAGACTGAAAACCAAAAGATAAATTATTCAACAGTTAGATGATCATTGATGGTTTATATTGGCAGTTCTAATGTCACATTATATACATAAATGCATATGCCTTTTCTACACAAGAAAAATCATATGGATATATTTTAGATAAAAGTATGTAAAAATGTATTTTTGACCATATATTGAAGTAACATTGATCATTCGGTACCAATTCATCTTTTGATGATTTACTAATTGTTATTTCTTAACATCAAACTGATACATATTGAGTATGTGTTGAGCAGTGTTGTACGTGCTAGAGATGTATCAGTTGAACCAAACAACAGTCCTTTCCTTTAAGGAGTTTATATCATAAAAGGTCAGTGATCTGTGAAAGAAGACATTCGAAAAACATATATAATTTCTATTGCATATTATATAGTGATAAGAACTATGGAAAAGAAGAGGAACAGAAAAGACTATACTGAATTATGAATATTGTAGTTGAGTGGTGAGAATGAAATTTAAATTACAGTGCTCTGGAGGGTGCCACTGAGGATGGACATTGAGCAAAGACTCAAAACAGGCTTGGAAGAATTAGTTCTATAAAATTTTTAAATACCTGGCCCTACATAAATGACAAAGATATATTTAAATATATTTAAGTACTAATATCTGTCTCTTTCATAAGAGTTCATATGCATTTTCCCCACTATTAAACATCTCTACAATATGGATACATCTTGCCAATAGTTGTTATGAGGATTACACTAAGTATAAATGTAAAGCCCTTTAATGTTGCTGGCATGTAGTAAGTGCTTTATAAGTACTGCTGTGCTTATTCTCTCCCACAATTCTTAAAAATAACATCTTGCTTCCAGCATTTAGAGGTTTATTATTCTTAAAAGTATATTCATTTCAACTAAAACATTATTTTATATGATTACTTTTTGCATCTTTGGAAGATTTCAGGAAAGAGTTTTTATTTTTTCATACTGTTTTGGAATTTTGCATATTGTGATTTGTCTTTAGCACTTTTAAATTTTTATATCTGTGCACTTTCTCCAAAATTGTTTTTCAAGGAGAGGATTGTGTCTATGTCATTGATGGCTTGCAGCATGAGATGTTTGATGAAGATACTATTAATTGAGAAGAAAATGTTTTATGATAAAAAAATGACTAGCGGAAAATAAAGTAAGATGTTAAAGTTACTACAAAATAAAATATCTGAGACAAGATGCAGAAGATAAGTTAGCATTTGAACTTTTTGGCATGACCTAGATGCCAATACATTTCCTTAAAATAATCCAATCCAAATTGTATAAAGCAGTTAAAAGATAATCAAAGAGGTTTCTGAATTTCTTGTTTTCTTAAGATGTCTTCTACATTTCTGTTTCTAAAAACTTACGAACCACTTGATCAGTATTGGGCATTCCCCACTAATAAGCCTCAAAATTTGTAAGTATGTCATGGATTTTTAAAAATACATGGCAGAAAAAATTATTTTCCTTTATAACATACCTGTTTCATGAGTCACTATAATTTATATTACCATGAAACTTATTCACTTTTTGTGAGGGAAGAGGCTCAGAAAAATTAAGAAAGGCCCTAATCACATTAAAGGAAATCAATTATATTTATCAGGAAATTCATAGCTCTTATATAACAATACAACCATATATTATAAAATTATGCCACACTCTGAACAGGATTAAAATACACTTTTTGGCATACTTGAAATGGATTGTAATTCTCTATTTATAATCTGTAATGCAGAATAGTTTCTGGAACAAAAAGAATGGTTATTTTTAAGTATTAGCATAATATAAATTTTTGACTAATGGTGAAAATATTGATTCTATTTTTCTAACATTGAGGATAGGAATTTATGAGTCAGTGAATAAAAATAAAAGGCAATCAGCAGCAAGAATCAACAGTGAGGGCAAAATGGTTTTAATGCTTTTTCTTTTCATATGTTTCCAGGAAATGATGCTCCCAACATGATGAGCACTAATAGACAACTGTATTAGTCAATATGGCTTTTATTATTTTTAAATGAATCACAACATGTGATTTCTCTGATAGCTTATAAAATATAAGTTTGAGAGAGAGGTGTCAGTACTATTGGTACTAATTTGTCTCCATATATTATTTTCTCCGAATAAAGTTACAGAATTTTGTTGCTCACAAAAAGTGCCATGCATTACATTCATAAAACAATGCAAATGATGCCTGTGTCTGTGTACACACTCTAGTTTATAAAATCTAATTTGAAAATTATTAACTTGAAAACTGAGATGTATTTAACTTTTTGAAGGACTCATCACAGATTTTCTTCAGGTAGATAATTTTCTCTTTCAACACTTTAATTAAAACTTATTTGTTTCACTTCCTCAAACCCACCTATGTTGTCCTTCAGGCAACTGTTCAGAGATATAATGGACTTCATCAGCCAGTACATTCCATTAGCTGATCCATGAAGATATGAAACTTAGATTTGATTAAGTTAATAATTAAGTTAGAGTTATTTGTTTTTGTGTGGTATAGCTTACAAATGATGACAACCCACACAAATGAACAAAGATTATAAATCAAGTTTCACCAAAGATGCAGATCATCTTTGATAGAAATTGTTGTTTCTTTCATTTATTTTTGAATAAAGCGCTAATATAAAAATATATTAATTACTCATATTAAATCAGACTCTCTTTTTATTGATACATAGTAGTTATTCATAGGTATGGGGTACAAGTATTTTTTTGATACATGCATACAATGTGTAATGATCAAATAAGGGGAATTGAGATATCCATAGCTGCAAACACCATTTCTTTGTTTTGGAAACATTCCAAATCTTCTCTTCTAGCTATTTTGAAATGTACTATAAATTCTTATTAACTATGGCCATCCTAGTATGCTACTGAACACTAAAACTTATTATGAGTGAAATATTACAGAAATATTTTTAAAACTTCAAGGGAGGAAACACTTTTGAAAAAAATTATACTATAAATAATCATTTTGAGCCCATAAACTTTTTAATGGAGCATTAATTATACATTTAAACAATAGACTAAAGTTCTTAAGAGGAATCGGAAGAAACCAAAAAGAATTTAGCGAAAAACTACGGAGTTATCAAGGGCTTGACACAAAAACTTATGGAGAAAAATTACCCTATTGTGATTTTTTCAGACATAATATTTGGCATACAAATCCTAAATGACATTTCAGTGTGTCATAGAAGGATATAACAAGAATGATAATTATTCCACTTTTAAATTTTTTATTCTTGATGCTACACAATCCTGATGAAAAAAAATCTTGGTAACATATATGTAAAGATAGGAATTATATAGTGAAGAATCAACTAAGAGAAATGAAATGCATTCTCTGGTAATGTGTGATTCCATTTTATGTAGTCCTGAGTGAAATCTTGGGATGCAAGCACATGCCATCGTCTATGGTTAAAAATATTCCATGTAGCCAATAGTTCTTCTAGATCTCAGAGTGCATGTCTGAACAAAGCTTAGACATTCCAGGCCCAAATGTTATACCCTTCTTGCCAGCTCTGCAAGAAGCAGATATGGAAGACTATATGACATCTCTGAGAAGATGTGTCACTGAAATAATGTTCCCTGAATCTAATGAAACAATGTTATATGCATGCACATACATAAACTCACAGACAATATTATCTGCAGATTGATTTTGGCTTTCATTTGCCTACTTCTTTTCTTCTTTAATCAAGTATTAATTCCATATTCCATATCCATTTATTAATTACCTGCTTAATAAGGGAGCATATCTCTATTCTGGACCTAAACTTAATACTAGAGAAAGTGAAAGTATGCTCTGGTTAAAAAGACACACACACATACACACACACACACCTCTTTATGTGTGTGTCTATATACATACATACATACATACACACATATACATATATGTGTAAGGAAAAAGTAAAAGCCAAAGATAGTAGATATAAAATGTACAAGTACTGAGAATTTCAGAGTAAGAAAATCTGTGTACCTGTGCATTGTAAGATAAAAACCTTATTGAGGCATTGGTTACTTGGAGGAAGTATTAGAGGAAATATAAACAAAATTTGGAAGGTAAGCATTTCTAGAAAGTGAAGAGTTTAATCAATGACCCCAACAGGTAAGAAAAATCAAGACTTCAATATTATGTGATAGGAAAATTGCTTGTTGGGGGCAAATAAAATGAGATAAATGGTAAAGAGAGATCAATTACATACACATTATGTGTTATATTGAGATATTTTCTTCAATATCATTTAAGTAGTCAACTATGGGTGATTTTGATGATGATAGTGGTAACAATGAAATGACATATTGGTGAAATTTGCAATAAATTTGGGATTAAGAAAGCAATATGTACTTGGAATCCATACAAGGCACTAATGGTTTGGCAAGTTAGAAAAATTAAGACAATGCCACAGTGTTGCAAGATATAGCAACAATATGCTCCATGTGATTCTCTCTTCACATTTAAAAGCACTTTTTATTTGCAGCTGCAAATGTAAGCCTTGATATTTCCAGTACTATTTAATTGCCTTGTAAGAATGTTATTTTATACTTGTAAATATTTGTTAATTCTAAATGAAATTACCACCGTGTGACACAATAAAATGCCTAATTTCTCATGAATAGGAAATCAAAGAAATACTGTGTGTGCAACTAAAAACAAAAAACTACAATCTAAGGATGTATTTTCAGATAAATGAATTACTATAAATGAGTTGCTAATGAAGTATTCTAGATTCTCCATTGAAGTTCTGAAAAAAATTATCTGACTTCTAAAATTGCCATATAGGGAGTAATTATTTATATAGAACAAATTAGCTCAATAAAAATCAATGATCTTTGTACATATAAAAATAGGGCAGTGTCAACTAAATAGCGAAGGACATAATTGTGCATATATAAGAAAATTTTGATAAGTAATATTGCTCAGGCAGTAATTTATTTTCTGAATGTATGTAACTGTAGATAAAAAATTAAAATTGCTGCTGTAAAGAAATGTACTATTTTTGAAGGAAAACCTAAAAATATCCAAAATACACTGAAGTACTTGTGCGAAAGAGATGAACTGAGTTCAATAGCACTGAAATTTTATTTCCAGCAAAGCAAGATATTATCTATTCATTATTGTGATTACATTTATATCTTTCTTTGTTCATCACAGGCCTTAAATTATAAATAATTAGGGATCACCAAGAATATACATAAAATAAGCATGGTTAAGTATATTAGTTCTGCTATTTGTTAATTTTCTGCATTAAACAGACATAATTTAGGTTACTTTAGAGGGTGGGGCTTTATGTTAAGGATATATAGAGAATACTTAGGAAATCTGGGAAATAATCTTATTGGCATAGTCTGCATTCAAGGATTGTTGGGCATGTTTAAGATGCCGCAAAAACTCTGAAAATGCAAATCCAACTTTAAAAGTTTTTCAATTTTCTTAAGTATCTTCTTTCTGTCTTTCCTATATTTTTCCTAATAACTGTATTGATTGCCCCTTTTGTAGTCTGCTTCCTTTTATATCTGGCCTTCTGCTGTCTATATCAGCATTTGCACTGCTGTACTCCATGTGAGTAACTGCTGCTCAAGAACTACAGAAGCAAAATGGGTGAGCTAGCAAGTCCCTGAATCTTTGAGCAGAATTCTAATGCTTGCCTACCCAGATGCCTTTGGAAACAAATCTCCAATGAAAGCAGCTATGTCCAAGCAGGGATGCTTGCAGAGTTCAAAGTGTAAGAAGCTTAACATAGGGAGTGTATATACAGAATCTCATTATTTGACCAAAAAATAGCCATGAAAGTTTTCCAAAATAAGATGAATATAAATATCTCGTCTGTCACTGAAAAAGGCAATTACCAAGTCTAGAACAAAGAATATTACAAAAAGAAATTATCACATAAAAATGAACCAAACTAACAAGTGATGTGACTATGAAAAATAGTTTTTTGTGTAAGAGAATACTTTTTCTATTGATATTTGTAATATTCATTTGAAAGATAGAGTGATTTCCTCTCTTTTGTCCAATCATGTTACTTGGTATTTCAATTAATATTATTTTCATTATGATTATCATTCAAAAAGTGATTGTGTTTAATTAATACAATGAATGTCTGTAAGAATTCTCTAATTTCCTCAAGACTGTTCCACAATGAGCAACTCTACCACAGGAAGAGTAAATATAAGTAACACAGCACAAAATTCAGACAAATAGACAACTCTAAATATAAATATACCCTCAAGTAAAGTGCTTTTCTATAATTAAATATTTTAAATATATTTTAAAAAACTAAATGATATTAAAAGTGACAAACATGTATTTATTAAAATTATATACAAAATAGATCTATATTTAGAATATTCGCTAACATATAATTTATTCAAAATATTATATACTCTGTTTTTGGCCTAATCACTTTTTATTATGCTAATAATTGAAAACATTTTAATAATTTTGATAAAATAATATTTTCTATGCTAATGCTAAGAAAAATATTAACTTATTTTATAGTTTAAAATAAGCATATTTATTGAAGTAGTGGGCAAACATAAGGTCTATGTCCAACTCACTTTAAAGTTACCGTATTACTTCTAGTCACACTAGAGTATGTCCAAAAAGTGTCCAAATATGTGCAGCGGTTCCCTTGCAGTCTGAATATTTGAATATTTATTATGTCTCCTATTGCCCTAAAAAAATTAATGAAATGTCAAATTTCAACTTAAGTGAATACCCATCATCCTTAAGGAAAAAGGCTATCATAAACAACGCCAGTTCCAGGAATAAAAATGTGAAAGCATTTATCGTATAAAATGACTGCAGATGTGATTTAAAATAAAATGCTAGTAGCATCTTTGTTCTTCCATTATCATCTGGAGTGAGGATCAAAAGTAAAAAGTAAACTATTTTTTAATAAAATTAATAGTGAGGTAATTTCTTTATAATTCACATTAATGAGCAAGTTATATTCTTAAAATATAGTTCCAAACGTGATAAATTCCTTGGACTTCTATCTACCGAATGTGTTACATTTTCATTGCTCTTTTCATTCAAAAGGAATTCTTGAATTTAGATAATTAGTCCCATTTGTAAAAACAATAAGTACAGTTATTAAAAATAGTATTCAAAATTACAAAAATATAAATATTGCTAAAATTTTGTTACTTTTTAAACTTTAAAAGTATAGTTTTATAATATTAAGTTTGATTTTCTGATATGATTACCTATATATCTTAGACAAGAGTTTTTTATTTTAATTCAATGGGTAATGATGCTTTTGATTTTTCTTCCAGCAACCCACAATGTACAGTCACAGCCAGCAAGGTATAGGCATGTGGCTACTTCCCTGGGTGTGTAACAATGATCCCTCTACTTCAGCAAGATCTCTCTTCTGTGTTCCTTTATTTGTTCTGTGAACATTTTATGACATCAACTGACAACACTGTTCTAGGAACAAGGGTTTCACAGTGGACATGCTCTCACATTTTAGTGTAGAGAGTTAGATAGTTAATAAGCCAACAACCAGATGAGATAATTCCACATCATGATGACTGCTCATAAGACACTTACCTCTTTTGTTGATAAGTCTATGGGGTATTGGGCTACAGACTGAATTTTGTGTTGAGAAGCTACATTAGCTTAGATTGTGCCTTTCTGGGCAGCCAATGTTTAATTTAAAACCTGAATTTTAAAGAGTCCAGGACAATGAAGACTAGGCACGGGGAAGTATTCCATAAGAGACAGCAGATACAAAAGTCTAAAGCAGGAATGAACTTTGTGGATATGATATTTTAAAAAGTGGTTTGAGGCTGGTCTATGGGAAAATCTTTAGAGCTGTGTAAATCTACTGTAAGAAATTATTTACTGCTTGAACACATTATTCTCTGAAACTTTAGCGAACTTGTCAGGATGATGATGGACAAGCAATCAATAAACTGGTCTTCTATAGACATTTTACTCTTCTACAAAATTGCATTCACATGCATGCACATTCTCTCTACTTCTAGACCTCTCAGTTACTAGCATCTCCATTCTCCAGATGGAGAATGTGTAGCATAACATCAAGGATTCATCTTGTTAGACCTACCTGTTGTACAGTACCCTCTGTGAGAAATTTACAATTGTGTAGCATAACATTGAGGATTCATCTTGTTAGACCTACCTGTTATACAGTACCCTCTGTGAGAAACAGGGCAACAATGAATGGGAGAGATTAGTTAAATTATGTCCAGTTACTAAATTCACCTGAGAGAGTTGCCACTCCTTTATTCTTCTTTTGTTCATTCCTATACCCTTTTCTTTGCTTGCCTAAGTGCCTATGGTCAAATAACTGATTTTAGACTTCCAACAAGATGGTGATGGGGTAGAAAGATAGAGTGCATTTCAAATTATTACACATTTAAAAAGTGAAACTTCTTAGGAGTCTCCATTAGAAGGTTAGATTGGGAAAGAGAGTTGAGTTATTTGCATAATGAAACATTATAAATTTATTTTTGGGTTCAAAGAGATCCTGCTATTTTTGACCCCAATTAACATAACTAATCAAGGACTAATCTACATATCACACTTATTGACAGTCTTAGTAAGTGGCCAGTCAACATCAGTCACTGCCAATCATATTTATTTATTTATTCATTTTTATTTTTAGAGATGAGGTCTCACTCTGTCTCCCAGGCTGTAGTGCAGTGGTGCAATCATAGCTCACTGCAGCCTCAAACTCCTGGGCTCAAGCAGTCCTCTCACCTCAGCCTTCCAAGTAACTGGAAGTACCAATGCACACCACCACACCCAGCTAATGCCAATTATGTTTCTTTGGCTCTCAACAGGCCTATAACTTGTTATTCTGTGTGATAAAACCCATAAGTTGAAACTGTGCTACCAAATATGGATAAATCTGCAGCTGCAATGAGATTAGAAAGTTAAAATATGTTGCTATAATATAAAAGTCTAATATATTTGGAGGCAGCATTACATTTTACAAAACATGGAATTTTTAATAAGTAACATCTACATATTTATTCACACGTATACATATATTATTTCATGAGAAAACATAGGTATTTAGGATTTAAATAGTTTATGCATTTGATTTCTTTGTTAGTCTATTCAGATAATTCAAGAGGCTTACTTTATATGAGAATTAAATAAGCAATTAAACGACAGCCTACCGTAACCTTTAAGAGAGCTCAACAAAATTGGCTTTATAAAAGATTAATATATACAATTAAAATGTTTCTTTCATACATGTAAAAAATTAAAATATCTATTACAATATGTTTTCTGTTCAGAATTTAAAAGGACGAAAACTATGGGGAAAACTGAAACTACTGAGACCTAATAATGGGCAGACACACATACAACATCATAAATATTGAAAGTGGCATTTCAAATCAAGGGGCAAAGTATGGACTATGTAATAAATGATGTAGAGTGAGGCTCACTCCTGGTTAAGCCCTTAGGTGGCTGAGATTCAATGACTGATCAAGGCCAACACCAGACAACACTGATGGCCATTTCAGCTTCAGATCTCTCCCACCGGGTTAAGTGAGACTGGGATCTGCAACACAGCTCAGCTTCTCCCTCTGAACCATCTGGACTCCTTCTTTGCTATTTTATAGATGCTGCTCCCTGAAAAACAACATCCACCACACGAACCAATACCTCAGAATCTCTTTCCCAGAAAACTCAATCTGTAGCATGCTCATAATCCAGACTTATGCCATATGAAGAATATTTTCTTACCTAGAGGACAGGAAACATAAGGTATACTAGGCTTTCATAATTGGAAGTAGCTTGGCCATTTAATGATTAGACATAACCCCATTTTTTATAACCCAAATGAGACTGTGAACTCTGACTGAAAAGACCTAGAGCACTTATTTCTTTGTTCTAAAAGGCACTCACTTCTTAACTCCCTTATGAAACTATCCCCAATAGGCTAAACTACCTATAGGAAATGATTTTTGGTAATATGGACTATAATTATGTCAAAGTTTTCATTAGAATAACTTACATTAAATCATAATCTGAATATTTTCCTTGCCAAAATTAACTCACAGAGCAAATGGAAATTGGAAACTTACATATAAAAAAATAATCTTTTCAGTTTTTCTTGACAAATTAGATCTAACAAGCAGCCTACCTTGCTGCATTGGTGGGAATGTCCTTTTCCATGGAAAATGTTTTTCTGCTTCTCCACAACCATTATCACCCTCTTTCAGTCACATATAAGGTGACCATATATCCCTGCTGGCCTAGTGCCATCCTGTTTTACCCTTGTCACAATATTTCATTCTCAAATACCAACATTTTCATTCTCACTAGTGTCCCAATTTAGATAGTAAAGTTCATGGACATGCTACTAATTTACCTTTCTGGCTTTTACTAAAGACATTTAGTTCAAATACCATGAACGGGCAATGAGAGAGATTCTCAATGACTCCCTGAATCACCATTAATGCAATTTTCCTCTGGTAACAGAAAATTGACTATAAAGAACCTTGCTTGAACACGAGTTCAATCATGATTTTTTCATGCTATAGATGGTAATAAGAGTTCCTTTATTATCTGTCAAGGGGATTTTCAGCATGTTAGAATAAAGTTGTTTGTGGCCCTGTCCCCAGTGTGAAAACCAACACACAGAGAGAAGCAAGATGAAAGACCAAGTGAGTCCTAACAGGAAATAAAAGCCTATATCCATTGCTACTGTCATCCAGGCTTTTTCTAATTATGAGGGCAATGTATGTCATTTTTACTGAGCTAAATGGAATTCACATTCTGGTAAGATGCAAATAAAATGAATCATTCCAATAGCTTAGCTTGTTCATTTTTACTTACACATATAAATAGAATTAAAATAAAAATTTATACATATATATTTCAGTGAAATAATTTAATACTTTTTCTCTTTTTGCTCTTTTATATCTAATCTTAAGAATAATGATCTATTCCTTTATCTAACACTTCATGTTATATCCTCAGAAAGGAAGACAGAATTTAAATTTTAAAGTGTGAGAGAAACCTTAGAAATCATCTTCTGCAGCTATGTAATTTTATAGAAGTCACAGAAAAATTCCATGACATAATTGTTCATATCCAATCACAATATAGCACTGACTATAAAAAGATTAATCTACCTTTAATCTCACTTATTCTTCTGCTCTTATTGTCAACCTTTATTTTGGCAGGGGGGGGTGGGGGCACTAGTTGGTGGTGGTTAAGGGTAGAAGTGGACTCATTTATTTATTCTTTGAAAGAAGCACTCTGCTTATCCTTATGGCTTTACAATAATTATAGCTAATTTTTACTGTGTGCCATTGTAATGGTGAGACAGACAGATGGGAAGGGCTCCCTGGCAAAACTCCAGCTGGTCTGCACACTGGGTTGGAGGCACAGAAGTTCACACCTGTTTGCAATGGAGAGGAGACTGGCCCCTCCTCTTCCTGGGTGGAACCGGAAATTCAAGCTGCAAGGAGGGAAGCCCACTAGCAGGATCTCTGGCATTGGGAAGAGTCCCTGTTACCCCTTTTTTCCCTTTTTACCAAATAAAACCCTGCCTTACTCACCCTTCAGGTCATCTACAAGTCTAACTTTTCATGGCTCTCAGACAAAGACTCCGTCTTTTGGTGAACTAAGGAAATGTCCTGCAACATTTTTGGCACACAGCATAGGACTTGAGAAGTGGTGAGTGAAATGGGGAACTCAAAACCTCTCACTGTCGCTTCTAAGCTTTTTCATACTCGTATTTCTGAAGGTAGGGGAAACCATGCCCCCATCTCAGTCACTCCCAGGGGTCAGAGAGGTCAGCTTGAGTCTCCATGGCCTTTCCTTCGTTTTTTGGAACAGACCAGCAAGCATTGGCTCCCCTCCACCACTCCCCACCGCCCCCCGCCCCGCCCCCACCCGTCCCTGCCAGAGCTGGGACACATGGCTGAGGCACCGTGGGTGGTTGCTTGGCGGGAGTCTCCCCGTCCTGGGGCCAGCTCCATCCCACAGCAATTAAACTTGTCTCCCTGGTGGAGGAACAACTTGCATTAGAATAAGAGGTTCCTCCCGGGGTATTTTAAAACCGTTTCTTTTCTTTCCTCTTCTCCACCCCATCAGCAGTTAACTTTTATAGGTTTTTTTTTCCCCTTTTAGAAGACTTTACTAGGCCAGGCCCCCCAACTATCACTTTATATTCTCTGTAAAGTGTTATGAAAAAGAATCGTGTGGGACCTGGGCTTTCTCCTTCCTGTGTCTGTGATGTGTGTAAAGTCTGTAAAAAGAGCTCTAATTAATTTGGCCTACGAAAGACAAGTGCTTGGATCAAATATTTTTTTAAAGGGAAGATAAAAGCTGCGGTACCTTTTATTTCATGTGACTTTAATCTTTGAGAAATCAAAACAGCCTTAAAGATTATTGGTAAAATGCAGGTGTCATTAAAATGTAAACAGGTGAACTAAACTATGCAGGACAGATGCAAGGTTTGCTAAATATTTTACGGTTATAAACTACTTTCTGGGTTTTGAGAACTATTTGACTTGCTGCCTTTACAATTGATAATGCTTAGGGACATAAGGAATTAACCACACCTTTAATTATGCACCTAGCACACAATTAAAACAACCTACCAGGTCTTACATTAAAGTTAAAAATTGCCAGGAGTTACCATTATAACATGTAATTGAGACTACTGGAAATAGATTTACATGCAAGATGTGTAAGAAGAGCACAATGTGGTTTTTTTTGTGAAAAGTTATAAAAAGACATGGAAATGTAAATTTTTGCCTAGAGTTAAAGGATTGTTTTCAATTAGATAGGATAAAGCTGAAGGTTCCAACAAGTGGTGGAAGGATTGTGGAAATAAATCTTGCAGAAGAGGTTCTCTGTGTGAACATACTGACTAAATTCAAAAACGGTACTATATGGTTTTTCTGTAAATTGATCATTAAAATGAAAGCACAACAAGGTTTTCCTAAGGCACTATTCTTTGGCAAAATTTACAAAGGGTTATAAAAGATTTTTGTTTCTTTAAAATTTCCGAGTCATCATTTTGGCAAAATAAGTAACTTATGGTAATTTAGAATTCTGTTTTATAATATCAAGTGTTTTAAACCTCAAACGTATTTTACAGTCTTCCCAAAATCAAACTTCGGTTTTGAAATTGTCTTTCCTGACACCTGGCTTTTTGGATACTTAGAGGGCCCCTGAAACAACCAGAAAAGAGAGGCAAGCAGGATTATTTGACATATTTAGGTACATGGGATTGCCAAAATGATGTTCAATCTTCTTTATGTTATGTTTTATGAATAATGCTAATGTATGTTCCAAAATTGTGTGGGATTTCTAAAGTTCTAATGTCTAAGTATATGCTATACTTAGCATATTTAAGGTTGTTAAGTTATTGTAAGCTATGGAGACAACCAAACTTCTTTGTCAATTGTGTTTCTAACTGTAACTTCCCTGGATTTTTTGTTATTCACAGACAATTGTCCTGTTTTAATCCTTTTCAAAAGATAGTTTATAATAAGCTATAGAGCTTTAGCAGGTGCTCTCAAATACAGGCTTCTGATAACTTTGGAGATTATAACATTAGAATAAAGGAAAATGTACAAGAACTAAATGGACTGAACTCAGGAAACTGAAGCAATGTTTTTGATTTTTGCTTAGAATATTGCTGATCCTTGTTTTGCTTTTCAGAGTCAAGGAAACTTATTTTGAACTATTTATAGCCTTTACTAATTGAGTAAGGTATATTTTTGTGATCAAGATTTGGAATATGTTTGTTTCTCTCTGCCTGGTTCCTCTAGAATTGGGAAACTATCTGTGAGTATTTTTAACTTATGGCAACATGGTTGTTTGCATCAGTGCAATAAGAATACATTTTCTTTCGCAAGAGGACACAATTGGAAAAACTGGTAGCTTTACCAAGGCTTTGACTGGAAGCGTATGCTTCCCTTTAAAGAGTCAATCTTGACTTGCAGAGCTGATAGAAGTCCAGTGGGGAACCTGGCCTCATACCCTTGCCTACATAGTCCCTGTGCAGTGTTCCTGACCTGTGGTCAGTAAAGAATGTCATTCTGTAACATTGAGTGGAGCCTAGGAGCTCCACATTTATCTTGGGACCTTAAGAGGAGAGAATCACCCAAGTCACAGGTATTTGAGGATACAAACCCATGCCTGGGCTTGGATTTAAAAGGTCTTATCTGAGATTCCTTGAGGAAACAGAGTTCCATCAAAGGCAATCCAAAAGGCCTATGTAGAAATAGTTGTTCTTGCTGCACTTTATGCAAATAATCATGCCAAGTATAAAACTAAAGTCTATTTTGCAAACAACTTAGTCCTATGATTATTTGTTTTTTAACAAAAATGAAGACTGGAGAGAGAGAAATTATATTTCAAAACTTACACATTGGTCATTACGTTCTAAACTCATTAGTTGTTTTTAAGTTTTTGCTTACACTTTTAAACTAACCCTACTTATTCCTATGAACTAACCAGCAATCTCTGGCTGCAGCTTAAAAGGAACAAGAGAGATGGGTAATGTAAAAATCTGGATCAATATTCTAATTCTGAGCAATTATCCTGCAAATCCTGCCAGGTGATAGAAATAAGAAAGATGTCCATCACTCAGAGGTTTTCTTTTTGGGAAGGTAAGACCAAGGGTGCTAACCAAAGCCAAGCACCATGCACCCAAATCCTAGCAAGCATAACTATAGCCACCAGTTATCTGGGTGTGTCATAAGACATCCTTCTCTCTTGCTTGTTGGAGGGAGACTCAGTTCCATAGTTTTACCTTAGCATTCAGATTATAAGGAGTCCATGCAACATTCCACAGACACATTTGTCCCAAACTCAATTCTAAGCTTTGGGTCAAAGCCCTAGGAAAGAAAACTAGATATAAGAGATCCAGAGGCAGACAATAATGGAAGTTAAAAGGCACAGCATAGGTGAATGTGGCTGATTCCTGCAGATTAAGCCAAGCCCAAGCTTCCTGTTTCATAGATAAAGGCCACATTAGTATCCATGGCATAAATGAGGTCTAGGTAATCCAAGGTTACGGATAGTAGGAGGGAAAAATACATAGGTGAGAGCAGACAATTCCTATTCTTTAGGCCCTCCCTGATTCATGGGTGCAAGCTGCTTTGCAACCCATGGCGGCACCTGCCAAGGTCACCAGGATTTGGAGATGCAAGAATGGAGGAGGGAAAGAGGATGCTCTTCCCTGTCTCCCTCATGTACCCCGGGTATCTGCTAGGAAGAGAAGGGAACCAGGGATACCCGCTCCTCTCTTTCTAGATGGGTTGTCATTCATCTTCAGTCTGTATCTCTCTCAAATGCATCCTGAGCCCCTGGGATTCCTTTGGAAAATGCCTTCTTTTTTCCTTTCTCCTCCTCTGTCCTCTCTTCACAGATAGGTAATTGTGTCTCTGTACTATGGAACACTCTCCTCAGATACATCCTCTAAACTGGAAAGAGTTAATTTCCCAAACCTTAAACTGATTGGCTTAAGATTGGTCCCAGGGGAAGGGAACCCAGAAGCCTAACATGCTGGCAAGAGGATAAAGTTTTTTTTTTTTTTTTTTTAACCAGTGGGGCTTTTGGCTTCCCGCTATCTCTGCAAACTAGTAAAAGAACTCAGGATGTTTGAGCTGTCCTTACCCTTCCCCTTGTTTCATTTTGATAGATGTTTTCTAATAACCCGGTTTGTCGTTTTTTGACTTCAGGCCATCAAACTCAGGTCATGCAACCAGAGCCTCTGACTACAGCCCCTTCTGTCAGGCATCCTTAGATAAGCCTCTGAGGGAGCTCTGACTGCAGTTCCCCAAAACAGTCAGTAGGATGCAGTTAAGACCCGTCTTCATCCTTATCCTTTTCCTTATTCTAAGGGCAGTTAGATGCACTTCTTTAGAGGGGGGAATGAGACAGACAGGTGGCCAGGGGTCCTCAGAAAAACTCCACCTGACTTGCACACCTGGTGGAGACACAGAAGTTCACGTCATTGTAGCGGGGAGGAGCTTGGCCCCTTCTCTTCCTGTGGAAACTGGGATTCAAGCTGCAAGACGGGAAGTACACCAGCAGGGACTCTGGCCTTCTGGAGAGTCACTGTTCCCTCTTTTTTTCATTTTCACCCAATAAAACCCTGCCTTACTCACCCTTCAAATTGTCTGCAAGCCTAAATTTTTGTGGCTGTGGGACAAGGACCCTGTTTTTAGCTGAACTAAGGAAAAGTCCTGCAACAATGATATTTAATTTTTTTTCCTTTTTCATTTAATCCCTGCTTCAGCTTTATGATATAAGGGATTTATAATCCCTGATTCAGCCTTATGATTAATTTCCCATCCAACAAAGCATTCACTCCAAAGCAGCAACGTGGGCTTCTGTTGTTGGATCTAAGTTATGAAGAAAAACTGGAAATGTGAATTTTTTTTTTAGTATTATACTTTAAGTTTTAGGGTACATGTGCACAATGTGCAGGTTAGTTACATATGTATACATGTGCCATGCTGGTGTGCTGCACCCATTAACTCATCATTTAGCGTTAGGTATATCTCCTAATGCTATCCCTCCCCCCTACCCTCACCCCACAACAGTCCCCAGAGTGTGATGTTCCCCTTCCTGTGTCCATGTGTTCTCATTGTTCAATTCCCATCTATGAATGAGAACATGCGGTGTTTGGTTTTTTGTCCTTGCGATAGTTTACTGAGAATGATGATTTCCAATTTCATCCATGTCCCTACAAAGGACATGAACTCATCCTTTTTTATGGCTGTATAGTATTCCATGGTGTATATGTGCCACATTTTCTTAATCCAGTCTATCGTTGGATATTTGGGTTGGTTCCAAGTCTTTGCTATTGTGAATAGTGCCGCAATAAACATATGTGTGCATGTGTCTTTATAGCAGCATGATTTATAGTCCTTTGGGTATATATCCAGTAATGGGATGGCTGGGTCAAATGGTATTTCTAGTTCTAGATCCCTGAGGAATCGCCACACTGACTTCCACAATGGTTGAACTAGTTTACAGTCCCAACAACAGTGTAAAAGTGTTCCTATTTCTCCACATCCTCTCCAGCACCTGTTGTTCCCTGACTTTTTAATGATCGCCATTCTAACTGGTGTGAGATGGTATCTCATTGTGGTTTTGATTTGCATTTCTCTGATGGCCAGTGATGATGAGCATTTTTTCATGTGTCTTTTGGCTGCATAAATGTCTTCTTTTGAGAAGTGTCTGTTCATATCCTTTGCCCACTTTTTGATGGGGTTGTTTGTTTTTTTCTTGTAAATTTGTTTGAGTTCATTGTAGATTCTGGATAGCCCTTTGTCAGATGAGTAGGTTGCGAAAATTTTCTCCCATTTTGTAGGTTGCCTGTTCACTCTGATGGTAGTTTCTTTTGCTGTGCAGAAGCTCTTGAGTTTAATTAGATCCCATTTGTCAATTTGGGCTTTTGTTGCCATTGTTTTTGGTGTTTTAGACATGAAGTCCTTGCCCATGCCTATGTCCTGAATGGTAATGCCTAGGTTTTCTTCTAGGGTTTTTATGGTTTTAGGTCTAATGTTTAAGTCTTTAATCCATCTTGAATTAATTTTTGTATAAGGTGTAAGGAAGGGATCCAGTTTCAGCTTTCTACATATGGCTAGCCAGTTTTCCCAGCACCATTTATTAAATAGGGAATCCTTTCCCCATCTCACCACTCCTATTCAACATAGTGTTGGAAGTTCTGGCCAGGGCAATTAGGCAGGAGAAGGAAAACTACAAAGAGAAGTTCTGGCCAGGGCAATTAGGGAGGAGAAGGAAAACTACAAAGAGAAGTTCTGGCCAGGGCAATTAGGCAGGAGAAGGAAACTACAAACTGCTCAATGAAATAAAAGAGGATACAAACAAATGGAAGAACATTCCATGCTCATGGGTAGGAAGAATCAATATTGTGAAAATGGCCATACTGCCCAAGGTAATTTACAGATTCAATGCCATCCCCATCAAGCTACCAATGACTTTCTTCACAGAATTGGAAAAAACTACTTTAAAGTTCATATGGAACCAAAAAAGAGCCCGCATCGCCAAGTCAATCCTAAGTCAAAGGAACAAAGCTGGAGGCATCACGCTACCTGACTTCAAACTATACTACAAGGCTACGGTAACCAAAACAGCATGGTACTGGTACTAAAACAGAGATATAGATCAATGGAACAGAACAGAGCCCTCAGAAATAACGCCGCATATCTACAACTATCTGATCTTTGACAAACTTGGGAAATGTGAATTTTTAATGTAAGTTTCCAGTTTTTCTATTATTATTAATTGGCTTGATTTTTTTTCTTTTTCTTTTTTTTAATTTATTTTTTAAAAATAAAAGGAAGTGGCTGGGGACCCCGATTGGGAGGCCCTGCCCAGTGAGGAGAAATGGAATCCAGAACCACTTTAAAAAGCAGTCTGCTCAAATTTTGGGAGAGCACCTGTGCTGTGCTGGGTCCACTTCAGCCCCTGATTGTCTCATACACTCCAAAGCCAAAAGGCTGGCACAACTGAGTTACCCAAACTGCAACGATGGCAGCCAACTCTTCCCTCTGGGAGCTTGTCCCAGGGGATTTCAGATCTCTGTCGGTTGGGTAGCTCAGGCAGAGGTCCCGGTTTGGAGGTCCTGCCTAGTGAAAAGGAAAGAGATCAGGCACCTGCTTAAAGTCAAGTTTTGGTTAAAGCAGCTATGCTATACTGGGGGATCCTTTCCACCCTGGGTTGGCTTAGACTCTCCAAAGCCTGAAGGCTAGAACAGCTAAGGAACCCGAACAGCAAATATGGTAGCCGAGCCTTCCCGCTCTGGGAGCTCCTTCTTAGGGAGATGCAATGCCACTACTGGTAGCTGGCTAGAATTCTATGCCAGTGGGTCTTCCCTGGTGAGGAGTCATGGAAGTGGGGCCCGCAGGCTGTTGCTGCTCAGTTCCTTTAATTCAGCCTCTTTCTGAGTGTTATGTATGGGAGTATAACCTCTCACTTTGCTGGAGCTGCAGCTGCTTTTGCTGGAAAGCCCGAATATCTAAGTCTCCAGTGTCTCTATGCATGCCCGAGGGGCTGCTCTGCCGAGACTCCACATAGCTGTCTGTCAGACTGAAGATTGAAGGCCCTGGAGGAGTGGGTTCACAAGGAGATCTCCTGACCTAAGGGTTGCCAAGTTCTGTTGGAAAAGCATTGTTTTCTGGGGTTGCTCATTCACTCATCACTTCCCTGGGCAGGGGAGAATCCCCTAGCTTCTTGTTGCTCCCGGGTGGGCAGTTGTTCTGTCTTTGCTTTTCTTCATTCTCTGTGGGTCAAGTTGTTTCCTTGATTAATCCCAATGTGAGTACCTTGATGTTTCTGTTGAAGTTACTGTATTTACTTGTCTCTTCTGCTCCTCTTTGTGAGCGCCATGCACACTTGCTGCTTCTAGTTGGCCATCTTGGCCATTCCTTGAGATTCACTTTGTAAACTCTTTTAAATATTTTGGGAACTTCTTATTAAAGAACCTAAAATCAATGAGGTCAAAGTTGAGCCTTGAGATGAGAGACTAACCTCAGATTTTCTTCTGAAGCTTTCTGCTAGACTCCTTTCTTTCTCTCCAGCAAGCACAGCATGATGTCCACTGTTTGAGGAAGCCAGGATTTTTCTATTTTGTTGTTCCACTGTGTAGGAGGTATCTAGTTCCAAGGATATCTCATGGCTCAAGACAGTTTTGACTCCATTTTTAATCCAGCCTGGGAGCAAGCATCTTATTTCCCCAAGTCTAATAAATCAGACAAAATTATTGACTCTTTCAATGCTCTACTGACAAAAATATTTACTATCCCAAGTACTCCTATCTCTATCCTACATAAATTCTGACAAATCATATTGTGCATATAAACGTAATTCACAGTTAGAGATCTATTTTCTTGTAATGTAATTTGGTCTAAAACATAGGATGATGACACGTCCTGTATGAATCAGTTTTGTCTCATCATGCAAGCAGCACGATAACCATATACTCAGATACCCGGAGCTAAGTGTATGTGTGCATGGTGCACGATAATAAGTGAGTGGGGTCTTAAGGGAAAATGGACCCTGATAACAAAAATAATGGGCCCAAGGTACCTGGTCTCATACGCTGATCTCATCAGTCTCTGATATTATCATAACTAGATATGTCTGGGTGAAGTATTTAGTGAAGGAGAAGGGACTTAAAATATGCACAGCCTTCTGAGAAAATTATTTTAATTTTGGAACTCTTTACACGACAAAGCCTTGGAACAAAGTTCTTTTTGATCTATGTATGATATGGATCCCAAAGCAGAACATTTCATACTTCATTTAACTTTCACAATTTATCATTCCCAAATAATACATCTAACTGACATGCTATAAAATATTTTTGGAAGAAAAAAGCTAAAGGTCTATGGATGAATGATTGAGGGAATTGGAAGCCAGGTAAACCACACACCCGGATCATTTCGTGAGTATTAGAGATAATTGTCATGGTTCTGAGGCTAGGGCCTCAAGATGGAAGAAGGAGAATGGGGGATGAAGAGATCAGGCTGAAAATGTGACTGTTGAATGACAAATTTGTTCATCATACAGAGTATAATATCATCCATATGTTAGCTTTTAAATCATGTTCTTTATACATTTTCAAAGAAATAACTGCTGCCAGTTACAAAGGCTATTGGTAGTCATTTACATTTAGTCATAGCTCACCTGCTAGAGGCCTAACCCACAGCTGTAAATGTAATATGATAATATTAAAACCACAATCACTGTTACTATACATGTAAAATACTTAAAAATAATTGTATATCTGGCCTGCATGACTTAGTGTTTTAAGACTTTTTTTATTCATATATATATCTTAGTATTAAGGAGTTTTTTTATCTTTATATTTTGTTTATTCTATGTTCATATTAATATAAATATTTAAAACTTAGTTTCTATTCATTTTTCATAGACATATGCCATCTATTTTTGTCAGCTTTTAAGATCTATGTCTAACATTTAAATATTAAATAGTTTTATCTCCATTTTAAAAAAAGCTAGTGTTGAATTACACATAGAGTTTTAGAAACTGTATCTTCCTCATGAAAGAATTTTTGTAGAAGTAACTTGTGTATTAAGTACATAGTATTAAGTAGAAGAATAAAGATGATGCCTGATGTGCTCAGAGATGCTCAACCTTTGACCCCCTAGTTCTTGGCCTCAGCAAAGAGTCCAGTGTTCAAACTGAATGCAGAAACAACTAGACAACTAGACTTCGAAGGGTGATGAAGCCTTGGCCAAAGGGCATTTCAGAGGCTATAGGTGATGAGGAGGTGAGCAAAGGCTGATGGACTTCTCAGACTTTTGTTGTGATGAAAATTCCAAGGAATTTTTCATCGTTACTATAGGTGAAGATTTTAAAGTGTCTGTTTTTAATGTTTCTAACTTAAATTATAAAAAGGTATGGAAAATGTTTTCTTTCATATTTCTAAGCAGAAACAGGCTTTTAGAAATACTCTGAGTTTAAAAATGCATAGGCAAACTCATGGATCAAGGTGTCCAAAGGAAAGTTAAATTTTCTCAATGATTTTCTAAACTCTGGATACTTTATATTTTTACTTATTTTTTTTTTGTTGGTAACCAACATCAGCTCTTTTCTACCAAAAGCAGGTCTCTGTGAAGAATATTAGAACAGGGATGACAACCTTGGAGTAACCACTGGCATTCTCAAATCATATTACTAAGCATCCAAAATATAGTATATTCATTACTCAAGGTCAGCTGCACACATGAATGTGGTACTATTCCTTACTCAGACTTTTACATTGCATTTACAAATGTTGTCAATCAGCTAAAGTAAATTTTATTTCTAGACAGATGAATAAATAAAGGAATTCATTGCCATTAATTTGAAGAGTTAACCTAGTTATGTATGAGATAGCTGTATGCACTGTCATTCTAAACAATTTAAAAGAAATTAGGGAACAGCTGACTGGGGAGCTTTAGAAGCTAGTGGGGAGAAAAAGAATAAAAAACAAAGAATAAATAATAGCCACAGGGGAAAGGGTATCGCGAATCCTTACTACAACTTTCTAGGATAATTTTCTGGTGTACTTTAAAGATGTACACTCTTACTAAAATTATTTACATTTGAAAGATGTCTTAGTACCATAAAGCAAGAAAAATAAACAAAAAGCATATAGTATAAAGAAAAAGTAGAGAACTTATCGTACTTATTCCCAGATTGTATGATTATTTAAAATCCATGAAATCTACAATACAAAACAACTAAAACTAATAACTGAAATAAGCAAGATCTCAGTATAGAAATTCAATATCAGTTGTATTTCCATATATAAATAATACTTGAAAATAAAAATGAAAAATAATGTTTATAATAGAATAAAAGGACATGTGTAACATATGATACACAAAATTCCCACACTAAAATTAGAAACATTACTGAAAGCAGTTTAAAAGACCTAGATAAATGGAGAGGTAGTCTATGTTTCTGAATTGGAGAACTCAATATTGTTATCTCATTCATTCTTCACAAATTGGTCAATAGAATCAATGCGATACCAATCAAAACCACATCCAACTCAACTGTAGAAATGTCCAGGTGATTCTTAATGTATATAAAAATGCAAAGGTCCTAGAATAGCTAAATCCACATTGAAAAATAAGGCAAAACTGGAAGAATAACAACATCTGATTTTAGTACTATAGCAATACAGGAATTCAAGCAGGGTAATATTAATGTGAGGATAGACAAATACAACAGTGGAGGGAGTAGAGAGCCTAGAAACAGAATCACCAATTTGTGTTTGACAAGGGCACCTGAAAAATTCAATAGGAAAAATTCAATGAGAAATAGTGCTGGAGGCTGCTCTG
This sequence comes from Pan troglodytes, assembly GCF_028858775.2. NCBI lineage: Eukaryota > Metazoa > Chordata > Mammalia > Primates > Hominidae > Pan > Pan troglodytes. Next base: position 89,693,617 of record NC_072411.2, read on the forward strand.
CCTATGGAGTAGCCATTCTTTTATTTCTTTACTTTCTCAATAAACATGCTTTCAGTTAAAAAAAAAAAAAAGAAATAGTGTTAGAATAAGTAGATATTACATGAAAAATATTGAATAAACCTTGAAAAACCTACCTTAGACCATACACAAACATTATTTTGTGATGTTTTATAGACCTAAATATTACATCTTAACCTAGAAAATTTTGGAAGAAAATATAAAAGACTGTCCTCATGACTGGAGTAGGCAAAATTATCTTAGAAAGGAAAGGAAATCTCTGAGCATATTAGAAATTGGTTAAGTAGGACTTTATCAAATTAAAACTTACGTTCTTCAGAAGACTAGTTTTAGAAAATGATGGCATGGATTTGGAGAAGATATTAGATGTGTGTGTGTGTGTGTGTGTTTGAGAGAGAGATTATTTATATTTAGAATATATAATGAACTCTTACAACTCTAAAAAGACACCACCAAATAAAAATGTATGAAAAGTTGAACACAGATCTCAGACCAAAAGATAAACAAATAGCCCGTAGTACAGACATGTCTCATTTTATTATGCTTCACTTATTGTATTTTGCAGATGCTGCATGTTTTACAATTTGAAGGTTTGTGGCAACCCTGTGTCCAGAAAGTCTCTTAGCACCATTTTTCCAACAGCATGTGCTCACTTCATGTCTTTGTGTCACATTTTGGTAATTCTCACAATATTTCTAATCTGTCCATTATTGTTATATCTGTTATAGTGATCAGTGGTCTTTGATGTCACATCCTTTGCCTGCTAACATCCTTTCTGTGGCCAATGGCTAAAAAGTAATTTTGATTTTCAAGTCTTATTATTTAAGAAATACATTTTGTTAGGCTATAGCTTCCATAGATAGTGATTCCTCTGATGGATCTGTGCAAAGTAAATAGAAAATCATCTGGAAAAGATTCACCATTCTAGATGTCATTAAGAATATTTGTGATTCATGAAAAGAGGTCCAAATATCAACATTAACATGTTTGGTAGAAATTGTTTCCAAACCTCATGAATGACTGAGGGATTCAAGACTTCAGTGGAGGAAGTGACTGCAGATGTGGTAAATAGCAAGGAAACTAGAAATATGAAGTGGAGCCTAAAGATGTGACTGAATTGTTGCCATCTCACATTAAAACTTTAACAGATGAGAAGTTGCTTGGTATATGTGATCAAAGAAAGTGATTTCTTGAGATGGAATCTACTCCTGGTGAAAATGCTGTATACATTGTTGACATGACAACAAAGGATATTTAGAATATTCCACAAACTTAGTGGATAAAGCAGCAGCAGGGTTTGAGAGGATTGATACAAAGAAATCTTACATGAAAGATAATAGTCAATCAATGCAGCAAACTTCATTGTTGTCTTATTTTAAGAAATTGCTACAGCCAGCCCCATCTTCAGCCACCACAACCCTGATCAGTTAGTCAGCAGCCATTTAAATAGAGGCAAGATTCTCCACCAGCAAAGACTATGACTTGCTGAAGGCTCAGATGATCACTAGCATATTTTAATTAAAAGGTATTTTTAAAATAAGATAGGCATATTATGTTTTTAGATATAATGCTACTGCACACTTAATGGACTACAGTATCTGCACTGGGAAACCAAAAAATTTCCATGACTTGCTTTATTGCAGTAGTCACTTTATACCACTGTTCTGGAACTGAACCTGCAATATCTCCAAGTATGTCTTGGAATAATGGAATAATACATTGTCAGTGAATAGTTATTGTTTATATATATATTTATATTATATATATGTATGTTTGTTTATTTATTTAAGACAAAGTCTCGCTCTGTCACACAGGCTGGAGTGCAGGGTGCCATCTTTGCTCACTGCAACCTCTGCCTCCTGGTTTCAAGCAATTCTCCTGCCACAGTCTCCCAAGTAGTTGGGACACTTCACCATGCCCAGCTAATTTTTGCATTTTTAGTAGAGATGGGGTTTTGCCATGATGGCCAGGCTGGTCTCAAATTCCTGACCTCAAGTGATCCTCCAGCTTGGCCTCCCAAAGTGCTGGGATTACAGGTGTGAGCCACCATGTTCAGCCAACAAATGGTAATATTTTGAAAGGAGTTTTTTTTTTTTTTTCTCTGAGCAGCAGTTCTCAATAGTGGGCTGAAAATATAAAATAATTTAAAATAATTTTGTAAGATAACATTAATAAACATTTGAGTGAATATCTCTGTAAATTAAATTCTGATTTCTCATTATCATAGTTTAGTTTCACTTCTGAATTCATAAATATGAAATGTGCAGTACATTTTTTAAAAAAAGTTTCTCACTGCTTGCAGAGGAAAAATAATACCTAGAAGAATACAGCAAATTATATAAATAAATTTATATAAAGACTTAAATCCTAAAAAAAAAAAATACGGAACTCTTATCCTTTAAATTACCAAAGAAACATTACTCTTTTAGTTCACATTAAGTAAAATTATTTTACATCAGCTTTGCTGTAATTTTATATTCATATTAATATTTCCAAACTCAATGCCTTTGAAATTATAGCAATGAAACTTTAATAGCTAAATGGCAGGAGAAAAATGAATACATAGCCAAAAACCACG